>NC_142953.1:29463749-29483749 GCF_046866305.1 Octopus bimaculoides
AGAGGTTATCTTCAATGTAATCCAAAAGTTCTCCTTACCATTCCTTTATTTCGTCCATTCCCTATTTTGGCAGGATTTCTAACAGATGCCCTTGTTATGACCATCTTCGTTACGGAATCTCTCGTATATTCTTGTTACAAAGTAACTGAACACACTGTTAGAATATAAACCTTGGCTGGCATCTTGTTTACAACGGCAAGCGTTGTGCCTTCATGATGAAGATGGTGGGTGCAAAACATGGCTATTTACCAAAGAATTTCCTTCCTCAAAGCAACTACATACTTGGCAGGCACTTAGTAATATTAACGGTTTTCTGCTGTTTGCATTTGTGTTTTGACAAGCATTTATTCATAGTCTGTATTTCGATTCAGGCTGCAAGCAAATACCCCAGGCATGGCTGTGACGGTGTGGTTCAAAAAAATATCTGTTTCGCATTGAAGAGGTCATGAGCTCAATTCTACAGGCAACACCTTAGGCAAGTGTTTTGGCTTCTACAAATATGTGGTCTATATTTCGATTCGGGCTGCTAGCAGATAACCTAGGCATGGCCGTGAGAGTGAGATAAAGGCTTTTACTTAATGGTTTGGCAAAAGAGAAAATAAACACTGGGGCTGATATGTTTCATTAAACCCTCAAAGGCAGTGCCCCAGCATAGCCGCAGTCCAGTGACTGAGATGCAGACCATCGCTGCCACCGCCACTACCCAACCACAAGTTTTTCTTGGATTTGGCTTTCAGGAGAGTTGATCCTCGAAAGGGAGGTGAATGCCAAAGGAAGGCAATAATGAGTAGTGAGATGATGTACCAAGGGAAAAACCAGTCTACCATGGAAAGGTGGGAAAACAAAATCTGTACACACACACACACTCTCACGTTACAACTAAAAGGCTCCAGCTTGTCGTATTCAGATTTGTCTCCTATCATCATAATGTATTAAAGGACTCTCCACATTTCTATTGGAGTCATTGGAGTCATGTAAGTTATTACTTCTGGTGACTCGTGTGTATATTTTATTCTTGTTTCAGTCATTTGACTGCGGCCCTGCTGGGGCACAGGTTTTTTTAGTTAAAGAAATTAACCCCAGGGTTCGTTCTTTGGAGGCCGAGTACAGTAATCCCTCATGGATGTTATGTTCCAAAGCCCTCTGCAATAGGTGAAAATCCACAAAATAGAAACAGTACTGTATATTTTTGAAAATTATTTTTCTATAAATTTATATTCAGGGCAAGCGAGTAAATTCACAGACTTAGCCACATGCTGAAAGAAGACCCTAAATGGCTCGAAACTACCTTAAAATATCACAATAAACATAGACCCATCTCGGGCAAATAAACGAAAACGATTCATGAAAAGGTTCAGTTACATGTCAATTGATTTCAGGATTAAGAGGAAATTGCAGATGCAAAACACCACCACAGAGGAAATTTCCCCAAGACACCTGATGAAGGCTGGAGGGTCTATCAGCCGAAATGTTGTGTTAACAACAAATAAGATGAGGACAAATATCCGTCAAATGTAAATAATGTACATAATTCCTCATCTCTTAAATATAGAACTTGTACCACAGAGGAATTGATGTAGGCTTCAATGATAAACCATAATAGGTGAAGCATGATATGACAAGGGATTACTGTATTTCTTCTATCGGTGTCTTTTGCTGAACTGCCAAGTTACAGGGGACATACAGACACCAACACTGGTTGTCAAGCGATGGTCGGGGAACAAACACAGACGCAAAGACACACCCACATACATATAAACATATGTATGTATATATTAATTTATTTACAACGCAGGTCCTCCATGTGTTAAATATATAAGTAGCACATTTTACACTGTATATACATCTTTTAGCTTTTACCCTTTACTTCTTTCACTCATTAGTCTGTGGCCATGCTGGAGCACTGCTTTGAAGAATTTTTAGTTGAATGAATCAACCCATGTACTTACATTTTTAAGCCTAATGCTTATTCTCTTGGTCTCTTTTGCCAATCTGCTAAGTTACAGGGACATAAACACGACAACACCAGTTGTCAAGCAGTAGTGGGAGAGGAAACACATATATACGCATACGACGGACTTCTTTCAGTTTCTGTCCACTGAATCCACTCGTAAGGCTTTCCTTGGCCCAGGGCTATAGTAGAGGACACTTTCCCAAAGTGTGTCACACATGCCATAGCATGTTTACACACACACACACACACACACACACACAGATATATGTATTCATCTATTTATAATAGAGATATGTTTGCATAAACATGTTATATATATTTTTATCTCATGGTACTTGTAAAAGAAATGTATCTACTCACAACACACACACACACACACACACACACACACACACACACACGCATATATATAGATGCAGTTTGCATTCACATAAATATATACATCTTAACATATGAATGTGTTTATTTATAAATATGTGTGTGTGTGTGTGAAAAGTTGTTCCCGGCCACCTACACATGTACTCCACCAACCTTGAGACACCCTGGCACACATCCAGACACTACGCTTTCCACTTTTCTACCACTTAGCATCATCACCATCACCACAACTACCACCACTGCTGTCATCACCACAACCACTGCTGTCATCACCATCGCCACAACCACCTGCACAACCACCACCATCACCACATCCACCATTGTTGCCACCACAACCACCACCATCAATATCAGTGCCACTGCTGCAAGGAAACCATTGTGCTAGAAATAGCAGTCGTATTTCTCTCAAAGTGCATCATACTGTATTACAGGTTGAAATACCATCACCAGCATCACAACCACTACGTACTACAACCTGAACAACAAACACCAGGACTGCTACATCAGCATCCTACCACCACCAACATGACCACCACCACCAGCCTTACTGTTGCTGCTGCTATTAGTGACCACCTACACAATGAATACTACTACCACTATTATGACATCACTACCAAGCAACCACCACCACCTTTACAATGACCACTACTACTATTACTACCATCACCAATTCTCTTCCTTCCTGCATTATTACTGCCACTACTAACACCACCCTGCTAACACCCACACCATTGTTGCTGCTGTTACTACTACCACTACACTGCTAATGGTTCATTACCACCACTGACACCGCTACTACCACCACACTTAATGGTTCATTACCACTACCACCATCACCACTATGTTACCATTCTTGCAACCACCGCCAGTGCCACTCTCCACTGCCACTACACATATACACACCACCTCTGCTACTACTACCAACACTACATCAATACTACAATAATCAAATTTATTAAAAGCTTTGATTGAAAAAATATCTAAATTGGGTCAAATCAGACAAAAGGTTGATGGGTTTTGCGTGCGTGTATGTGTGTAGGTGTACATGTGTGTGTGTGTGTGTGTGTGTGTGTGTGTGTGTGTAGTTGTATGTATGTGTGTGTATACATGTATATATTTGCATATGTGTGCATGTATATATATATTTATATATGAATTGTAATGTATGTGTTGTGTGTGCAAGTATGTATATATAAATGCAAGTGAATGCATGTGTTGTATACATGTATGTGTGTATTTTAGATATACTTGTGTAGTGTATGCATGTGTATGTATATGTATATGTGTGTGTGTGTGTGAATGGTGATGTATGTGTTAATCAGTTGTGCATTTATATGTATGTGTGCATGTGTAGTTTACGTACCTATGTGTAAGCATCCAAGTTATGTTCCAAACACCTGTTTTCAGATGTTCGTTAAGGGCCACCACCTGACCCCCACCTCCTATGTTTTTGCATTTATGGTTTAAATAGATTTAGAATTCATTAGTCAATGAATTAAATTGAAATTTTTTTTAGATGAAATTTTATGTAATGGATTTGCCTGAGGTTATGCCATGCTGGTGATTTCAAATAAGGATGAAATGGTTCTACTCACAACAACTTACGACTAGAAAGTGTATTTAGGATTGTAATGAGTAGAAAAAATATATATATAAATCAAATGTATATATTGTGTAATTTTCCCTTGTTACTCTTAGACTTAAAATTCAAACTTTTCACTTTGCCATCATTCATGATTTATTTTCAAAATGGTTATCTCCTTTTCAAATAACTGTCACTTGGACAAACCATATTTAGAGATTAATTCTGTTATTGTCGTATGAAGTTCGTATCAGTCTGATTATAATTTGTGTTCAAATCTAATAACAAGCATGCATTAAGTCTGGTTGAAAGATGCTGATGGAAAAATATCAACTGCTGGGGGTTTTTTGGAGGGGGAAGGCAGGTTCTACATTAGTGGTTGTAAGTATGGCAGTGTGATCACGAAACTCACTTTGCAACCATATGGTTTTGGGTTCAGTTCCACTGTGCGACACCTTGTGCAGATATTGTCTACTATAGCCCCTACCCTGACTAACCAATACATCATGAGTGAACTTGGCAGGTTGATATTGTGTGAAAGCTGCTGCTATATATGTGTGTGTGTGTGTGTGTGCAGATAGATAGATATAGACAAATTTATGTAGAGTAAAAAGTATACAGAATTCTAAGGAGAAAATGCATTGTTTTTTACTTGACAGCTGTTTCTGGAGTGTATGTATGCATACTTATGCATATAACCTTGCTTGTGAAAAGGTTAGGGTTGGTGACAGGAAAGGCATCTAGCCATAGAAAAGTCTACCTCAGCAAATTCTGTTTGTCCCCCGTATGAGTGGACAAATGGACATTAAAATGATGGTGGTGGTTTCTGAATCAATTATTGCATTGTTAGCTGAAATAAAGAATCCCACATCAAGCTACAAAGAACTATATCATTTGAATGATTTAATTCCAACCATTCCTAGGAACAATGCTGCTTCCTCAGCTTCAGTAGAATTCACATTTGTGGGCCAGAAAGGAATAAATACTTACCATAATGGATCACAAAAGCAGCAAAGACTACATTGCCACATTTTATTCTCCACTTCAAAAATGGAAAAGAACTACACGGTTGGAATTGAAGTGAAGATGTTCATTGTGTTGTGAAGTTTTGGAACACAATTTGGTTTCTTCAGAAAAAAATATAATATAAGGAAGAATGGAACTTTCATCGTTAAATTTATGCAGAGAAGAAAACTCCATCTTCTGTTTGGCAGTTTATAAAATTTATAGAAATATTAGAAATTCAGTTTATTTATGCTTAACAGTTTCATATCATTGGATATTTTGCATTGCATTTTGTGTACAAGATATTAATATATATATATATATATATATATATATATATATATATATATATATATATATATGCATACATACACACACATATACTTATATATATATGAAAATGTGTGAGATCCTTGGTACAGTTGGGTATATTTGAAAAAAGAAAAAGAATGACTTCACTGGTAGTTCTAATCAGTTTAATTTATTCTTTTTTAATTTTCTAATAATCTAAATTTTAGTTCGTAGATCTAGTAAGTTCTTTGTTAACTTGGGTGCGGTAAATTTTTTTTTTAAATTGTTTTATTGTTACCATTTTTGGAGAACTTTCTCGCATTCGTTGTCAAAAAGATCTGAGGATTTGGGGTTTTGTGATTCTATATCTGGGGTTTGGGTGTGTTGTTGGGGTGGGTTTGGGGTTTGTTAATCAGCGTGGGAGTAAAAAAACTGTTGATGAATAATCTTTTCTACGCTAGGCACAAGGTCAGGAAATTTTTGGGGAGCAGACCAGTCGATTAGATCGACCCCAGTACGTAACTGGTATTTAATTCATCGACCCCAGGAGGATGAAAGGCAAAGTCGAATAATAGCTGAAAGAAAGTAGTGAATGGTCAACACAAGATATTTGAATGGGGGTGGAGTTGGGAGGTGGTGGGGGTGTTAAAGGACAGTTTTGTGAAGTCATTTGAATAGTTGACCTTTGGTCAGAAATCCAATCACCAGATGTTTTTCCAGATTCTATCTTTTAGTAATTTTCTATGTTTTAGGTGTGTGTCTGGGGTGGTGGTGTTAACGAGGTGGAAGATACATGTCTTTTGATAGAAATGTTTGTTGATACATGTGGGTTTTTATATATGTTTGGGAGGGGAGGTGGGGAAGATCATGTTAGTTCACATAATTATTTTTTTATAAATAAAAAGTATATATACATCTCTTTCTCTCTCTACCTACACACACACACATACATGTATATATATAGGCATAGTAGTGGCTGTGTGGTAAGTAGCTTGCTTACCAACCACATGGTTCCGGGTTCAGTCCCACTGCGTGGCACCTTGGGCAAGTGTCTTCTACTATAGCCTCAGGCCAACCGAAGCCTTGTGAGTGGATTTGGTAGACGGAAACTGAAAGAAGCCCGTTGTATATATGTGTGTGTGTGTGTATATGTTTGTGTGTGTCTGTGTTTGTCCCCCCAACATCGCTTGACAACCGATGCTGGTGTGTTTACGTCCCCGTAACTTAACGGTTCGGCAAAATAGGCCGATAGAATAAGTACTAGGCTTACAAAGAATAAGTCCTGGGGTCAATTTGCTCAACTCCAGGTGGTGCTCCAGCATGGCCGCAGTCAAATTACTGAAACAAGTGAAAGAGTATACATCTCTCTCTCTCTATCTCTCTCACTACACACACACATGCATGTATATATATAGGCACAGGAGTGGCTGTGTATTAAGTAGCTTGCTTACCAACCACATGGTTCTGGGTTCAGTCCCACTGCATGGCACCTTGGGCAAGTGTCTTCTATTATAGCCCCAGGCCAACCAAAGCCTTGTGAGTGGATTTGGTAGACGGAAACTGAAAGAAAACATAAAACCGGAGAAAAAGCACACTCTAAGATGTAGAACAGGGTATATATGTAAATGGGGGAGGCTGGTTTATAGGATTACCCAGGGTATCTCATCTATTAGAGGCTTAGCCTTATGGTGTATCAATAGACCCCAAAAAACCTGTTGGCCTAAGACCCCTTCAATAAATATATGAAATGTTTATGTGCTTATGTAACATGACTTGGCACCAAATTTGAAGAAGCCCTGTTGATTTTTTCTGTCTCTCTCATTTAATAAGTTTTCTTGTCAATCAAAAGCTTAACAAATCCATCACTGTCCAATTAACTTATCAACAAGCTTAGAAGCGGACACACACGCACACATCGTCGTCATTGTCTCATGTCTACTTATCCAGACTTGCATGGGCTGCAGAGAATTTATTGAGACAAGTTTCTCTACAGACAGATGCCCTTCCTGTCACCAACCCTTACCAGATTTCAACAAAAGGCTGGGAATAAACAATGTCACTCCTTTGAAGGTAATGATGGTTTACGGCTGTCACATGATGTCAAGACAAGGAGATGCACACACATACACACACACAAACATACATACATGGTGGGCCATTAGTCACACATCAAGACATCTGACATTTTAGATTCTTATCATTATTATTATTATTATTATTATTATTATCATTATTATTATTATTATTATTATCATTATTATTATTATTATTATTATTATTATTATTATTATTATTATTATTATTATTATCATTATTATTATTATTATTATCATTATTATTATTATTATTATTATTATTATCATTATTATTATCATTATTATTATTATTATTATTATTATTATTATTATTATTATTATTATTATCATTATTATTATTATTATTATTATCATTATCATTATCATTATTATTATCATTATTATTATTATCATTATCATTATTATCATTATTATTATTATTATTATTATTATTATTATTATCATTATTATTATTATCATTATTATTATTATTATTATTATCATTATTATTATTATTATTATTATCATTATTATTATTATTATTATTATTATTATTATTATTATTATTATCATTATTATTATTATTATTATTATCATTATTATTATTATTATTATTATTATTATCATTATTATTATTATTATTATTATTATCATTATTATTATTATTATTATTATTATTATTATTATTATTATTATTATTATCATTATTATTATTATTATTATCATTATTATTATTATTATTATTATTATCATTATCATTATTATTATTATTATTATTATTATTATTATCATTATCATTATCATTATTATTATTATTATTATTATTATTATCATTATTATTATTATCATTATTATTATTATTATTATTATTATTATTATTATCATTATTATTATTATCATTATTATTATTATCATTATTATTATTATTATCATTATTATTATTATCATTATTATTATTATTATTATTATTATTATTATTATTATTATTATTATTAAAATGGCGAGCTGGCAGAGTCGTTAGTGCACTGGACAAACTGCTTAGCAGTATTTCGTCTGCTGCTACATCCTTGAGTTCAAATTCCACCAAGGTCAACCTTTGTCTTTCATCCTTTCAGGGTTGATAAATTAAATACCAGTCAAGCCCTGGGGTTGGTCTAATTGACTCATCCCCTCCCCCTAAATTGCTGCCTTGTGGCAAAATTTGAAACCATTATTATTATTATTCGAAGCCATTATTATTATTATTATCATTATTATTATTATTATTATTATCATTATTATTATTATTATTATTATTATTATTATTCTGCTGAGATCAATTTGGCCTTTCACCCTTTTGGGGTCAATAAAACAAATACCAGTTAACCAATTTGGCCCCTTCCCCCAGAACCGCTGTTCTTGTGCCAAAATTTGAAACTATTATTATCATTATTGTTATTATTATTATTCCTTTTGTTCTTCATGTACAAGAATGTGTGGCATTCATCATTATTTTATTTATTTTATTCCATTTGGAAAAAACAAATTGAAGCATGTCTTTGAGACTATTCCGGAGTATATTGAACTTATTTTGTGTAGGATTTTCGACCCGCCCTCTATGCATACATATATACACACACAATGGGCTTCTTTCAATTTCCATCTACCAAATCCACTCACAAGGCTTTGGTTGGCCCAGGAGCTTATATTAGGTGCCCTGCAGTGGGACTGAACTGAAGACCACATGGGTTGGGCGATAAAACAAGCTACTTCACTGCATACCATCACTGCCATCTCTACTAACACCACCATCACCACCACCAGCACCACCACCAGCACCACTACCATCACTACCACCACCACCATCACTTCCAAAAAAAGTATCATAACACCATCAGCTACAAATTATGCATCATCATCATCATCATCACCATTGTCATTAGATTCCGCCACCTCTGTTCTTTCCTCTGGAACCACCACCACCACCACCACCACCACCACCACCGCTAACAGCAGCAGACATGTCTCTGCGTCTCTGCCATGCTGGAGCCCCTCATTACAGTTGCTTAATCTTATTATTACAGTCTGTCACAGTAAATATTTAATGAGTTTACAAACTTGATGACGACGGTGGTGGAGGTAGGTTGGGGGGGGTCTGTTGGTGGGGACGGCTGTGTGTAGGGTGGTGGTCGTAGTTGCGATGTGATGGGGGGATGGGGGGGTGCGTTGATTGTAGAACAGCAACTGCAAAAGACAGACATGTGACGAAAATTAATGAATAACACCACTGCTGCTACTACCACCAATACCATCTCTGCTACTACCACCACCAACATCACTTACTCCTACCAACACCACTGCTACTACTACCACCAATACCATCTCTGCTACTACCACCACCAACATCACTTACTCCTACCAACTATCAACACCACTAATGCTACTACTACTACTACTACTACCACTACAACTACTATCACCACCACCACTAATACTACTGCCATCACTTCTGCCACCACCAACACAATTACCACCACTACCACTATTATCAACACCATATCTGCTACTACTAGTACTACTACTATTACCACAACTACTACTACCAACACCACCGCTTGAAGTACCGGTCACACTACAATGCTACTACTATTACAACCAACCACAAGAGCACCAACTACTACTACTAATACTACTACCAACAAAAAACACAACAGTAACCATGACAACAGCATTAAACAACAACAACAACAATACTAATTAACCAACATAAATGAAACAGTGTTGCTAATTATATTTCTTATGCCTATGATTGTTCAATAGTGTGTTATGTGGTATGTAACATAGTATGATGTGGTGTGTGTGTGTGTGTGTGTGCTGCAAATTTGGTATGTGATGCGTGCGTAAACGTATATGCATGCATGGCAGAATCGGTATATGTGTTGCATTTCGAATAGACAGGAAACATTGATTGTTGCTATTGTTGTTAGTTTTGCTTCTTGTTTTTTTTATTCTCGCCATCCCCTGTTACCCCCTCTCCTCCCCTTCACCCCCCCCCATGCTGAGGTGCAAAACATTAACCAATATCTGCCAGTGTGAGGTGTTGAGATATTCATATCAGACATTTTATAACGAAGGTGAAAGACTTCATCTCTGTCGCTTCTGTTTTACATTGTTTCTTTTTGTGTTCTTCGTGCTGTTGCTAACACACTGTTTATTTCTGTACTTGTTGCTAACACACTCTTTTACATTTGTGTTCTAGTTTTGCCGTTGCCAATATACTGTCTTTATCATTTCTGCACTTGATGCTAACACACTCTTTTATATTTGTGTTGCTAGCACACTTCATATCTGTATTTGTTGCTAACACACCCTTGGGTATTTGTGTTCTTGTTACTGTTACGAATACACTGTCTGCTTATTTCTGTACTTGTTGCTAACACACTCCTTGATAGTTGTGTTCTTGTGGTTGCTAACACAATATCTGTACTTGTTGCTAACACACCCTTCTATATTTGTGTTCTTGTTACTGTTTATTTCTGTACTTGTTGCTAACACGCTTTTTGATATTTGTGTTATTGTTTGATAGTTGTGTGGTTGCTAATACACTGTTTATTTCTGTACTTGTTGCTAATACACTTTTTCATAGTGTGCACTTATTACTGTTGCTTATGCATTGTTTTGTTATGTTTTTGTGGCTGTTGCTAACACATTGTCCTCCTTATTAGTGTTCATGTTCCTAACATGTTATCAGTTGGTTTGTCCACTTGTTGCTAATAAGCCATCCTTTTGAAGTTCTCGTTGCTGTTGCCTACATCTCTCTTTTATTTGTGTTCTTGTTGCTAATACAGTATCCTTCTTGTGTTTTCCTTGCTGTTGTTAATACAATGTTTCATTCGTTTTGTTTTTGCTAATATACTGTTATAAAAGTGTGGCATTACTGTTGCTAATTCACTGTTTTACATGTACTGGGTGTACTCTTACTGTTGCTAATCCACATTTGTAAAGTATGGAGTCGCTGTAGTTTTTGTTTTTTTTTAGCAAATAACAAAACAAAACTAAATAAATAAATGCTCTTCTCTGTAAATAGTGAATTCTATTTTTCTCATTTGTAAAACCTGAGCATGAAAAACAAACGAAAGGATGATATATGTACATATGTAAACAATGATAACAATGATAAATACACGCACACACCCACACACATGTATAGGTGTATGCATATGTGTGTGTGTGTGTGTGTGCATAGTTTCATATATATGTATATATATAGTTTTATGTATGCATATATATATGTTTTATATATGTGTATATATATATATATATATATATATATATATGCATGTATATAGTTTTATATATATATAGTTGTATGTATATGTATATAGTTGTATATTTATATGTATATAGTTTTATATATGTATATATATATGCATATATATAGTTTTATATATGTATATATATATGCATATATATAGTTTTATATATGTATGTATATATATATGTATGTATATATATATGTATATATATGTATGTATAAATATATAGTTTTATATATATAAATACATATATAGTATTTTTATATATATGTGTGATTTTATATAAATGTTTATATATATATATATATATATATATATACACACATATAGATGTGTGTGTACAGAAGTATGTAATATTTTAGGCATCTTACAAGATTAAGATGAATTAAGATTATGATTATTTCTTCAGTTCTGTTGATTATTTCTGGTTCCGACCAGCTGCTGCTGCTGCCGCCGTTGTTGTTGTTGTTGGTGGTGGTGATTCTGGTAACGCCGTCGCTATCGTCACGCTGCTACTGCATTACCATCAGCTGATCGTTAGTATAGACCATGCACCACCACTGCTACCATCACCACCACCACCACCACCATCAGAATATTTCTGTCCCCGCAATCACAACCCCCCACCCTCAGATCCACACCACAATACCCCAAAGAGAAATTCTTCATCACCATCCAAAGCAAAATTTCCTCCACAACACACCATGTTGCTTCTGTGTATTTGTTCAGTCCGCTAGAAATAGCAGCCAAACTTCTCTCAGGGCCATACATTCTTATCGTTTTGTTATATGTTGAAGGACAAATTACATAATGTATTCCTAGATACACGACAACACAACCCCTGGATTTCACACAGCACCACAGATGATTCTTCGCTACCCCTGAAAATGCCACCACCACCACCACCTCCACTCAAATCGCAAAGCATAATACACCAGGGGCAGGTGTGGCTGTGTGGTAAGAAGCTTGCTTCCCAACCACACGGTTCCTGGCTCAGTCCCACTGTGTGGCACCTTGTGCAAGTATCTTCTACTATAGCCTCGAGCCGACCAAAGAATGGTGAGTGGATCTGATAGACGGAAACTGAAAGAAGCCCATCCTATATATATATATATATATATATACACACACACACATATACACACACTCACACACATATATACATATACATATACATTCACACACACACACAAACATATATACTCACATACACATATATATATACACAGACACACATACACTCACACACACACACACATATGTATAATTTGCATGTGTCTGTGACTTCATATCTGTATTTGTCTACCCCCACCCACCCACCGCTTCACAACAGGTGCTTACATCCCCATAACTTAGCGATTCAGCAGTAGAGACTGATAGAACAAGTACCAGGCTTCAAAAAGAAAATATGTACTGGGGGTCGATTCAGTTGACTAAAAATTCTTCAAGGCTATGCCCCAGCATGGCCGCAGTCTAATGACCGAAACAAGTAAAACTTAGAAGATATAGGCGCAGGAGTGGCTGTGTGGTAAGTAGCTTGCTTACCAACCACATGGTTCCAGGTTCGGTCCTACTATGTGGCACCTTGGGCAAGTGCCTTGGGCCAACCAAAACCTTGTGAGTGGATTTGGTAGATGGAAACTGAAAGAAGCCCGTCGTAGATATATATATGTATATTTGTGTATCTGTGTTTGTCCCCTCCCCCATTGCTTGACAACCGATGTTGGTGTGTTTACATCCCTGTAACTTAGCGGTTTAGCAAAAGACACCGTTAGAATAAGTACTAGGCTTACAAAGAATAAGTCCTGGGGTCGATTTGTTCAACTAAAGGCAGTGCTCCAGCATGGCCGCAGTCAAATGACTGAAACAAATAAAAGATTTTAAAAAAAAAGACCACACAAACCTCTATGTGGTTGCTTCGTCTGCTAGAAGCAACAGCCAAATCTGCCTCATTTTACCAGGTTCTTTCATCTTGGAAACAAAATAAGGAAAAAGAAGACAATGATAGATTGAATGTTGCGGTAGGATATGCCCACCCCTATTGAAAAGATGTGATAGACATAGATGGAGTTTGCTTAATCAGAACTGACCTAGGGTTACTGAACAACCATTTTCACTACAATCAGCACCGGTGGCGGCGGCAGTGGTGGAGATGGTGGTGGTGCGGGTGATATTGATTATGCTGATGATGATGGCTGTGGTGGATTATGGTGATTGTTATAGTTATGATGATGGTGGTGGTGGTGGTGGTGGTTCTGTTAGAGTGGTGGTGGTAGTGATGGTGGTGGTAGTGATGGTGGTGGTGGTGGTTATTGTGATGATAGTAACTCTGGTGGTGTTGGTGAAAGCAGTGGTTATTAAGAAATGGTGATGATGATGATGGCAGTGGTGTGGTGGCGGTGGTGGTGGTGGATCAGTAATTGGAAGGAGATGATTGCAGACCAGCTGAAAGAGTGTTGCCTTCACTCTTCTGACCACCTCCCACCTCCCACCATCTGGAAGGACGAAGAGGAGAAGAGGGAGGGAGGGAGAGAGAGAGCGAGAAGGGAGAAGGGGGGGGGGGGGGGGACAGAAGACACAGATTTGACCTTTCCTCCAACGCCACCCGTCTTGGGCCTTCAACATATTTAACAGACACTTGCACACACACACACACACACACATATATATATACACATATCTCAATATACACACATGGCTGTACATATTTACATAGATACCTAGACAGAGAGAGAGAGAGAGAGAGAGATAACAATATAGGCACATATACAAACACATATGTATGCATGTATATTGTGTGAGTACATCTTATATATTTGTGTGTACGTACATACATACATATATATATATATATATATGTATGTAATCTCCATATGCACACACATGCCAAACATATCTGTTCTGGCCACTCACTGACCAATATGGAGATTTTCAAGGAGATTCCTTCACCAGTCCAACGGTACATTAGCATTGGATAGATGTGGGGGATGTACATGAGGGGAGAATATATATCTTGTGGGCAGTGGTGGTGGTGGTGGTGGTGGTGGCGGTACAGAAGATTGTGTGTGTTTTTTGGGGGGGTTATTTTCATTTTACTTTTGCTCATCAGCAAAGGCAAGTGCACGTATGTATATATATGTGTGTCTGTGTATACATATACATATACATACACACACACACACATATATAATAGATGGAGGATGCATATATTTATGTGTAAATATGCATACATTTGCTGATGAGCAAAAGATCTTTTCAGGTTTTATATATATAGGAAGACCTGGGCTGAGGTGGTGAGGCAAGACCTTCGTACATTGGGCCTCACCGAGGCGATGACTACGGACCGAGACCTTTGGAAATGGGCTGTGCGTGAGAAGACCCGGCAAGCCAAGTAAGATCGTTGCCAGTGCCCCTGGACTGGTTCTTGTGCGGGTGGCACATGAGATGCACCATTTTGAGCGTGGCCGTTGCCAGTACCGCCTGACTGGCTCCTGTAGGATTTTCGAGCGAGATCGTTGCCAGTGCCCCTGGACTGGCTTGTGCGGGTGGCACATAAAAGACACCATTTCGAGCGTGGCCGTTTTCGTGCAGGTGACACGTAAAAGCACCCACTACACTCTCTGAGTGGTTGGCGTTAGGAAGGGCATCCAGCTGTAGAAACTCTGCCAAATCAGACTGGAGCCTGGTGTTGCCATCCGGTTTCACCAGTCCTCAGTCAAATCGTCCAACCCATGCTAGCATGGAAAGCGGACGTTAAACGATGATGATGATGATGATGATGATATATATATATATATATATATATATTTGTTATATATAGTATGTACATATTTAGTGTATATATATTTATTGTCTATAT
Source organism: Octopus bimaculoides (assembly GCF_046866305.1). Classification (NCBI taxonomy): domain Eukaryota; kingdom Metazoa; phylum Mollusca; class Cephalopoda; order Octopoda; family Octopodidae; genus Octopus; species Octopus bimaculoides. Next base: position 29,479,189 of record NC_142953.1, read on the forward strand.
ATATTCCTATACATCCAAATATATTACACATGTATATTTGTATTATATGTACATATCTGTATTTTGTATATATTTATCATGCATATATATAGATGTATGTATACTCTCCCTCTCTCTCTCTCTCACACACACACACACACACACACACACACACACACACATATATATATATGTATGCATATGCATCCACAGATATATAAACATATATACATACACGTGTGTGCATACGCATCCATATATAGGTATACACATGTGCATATATATATATATATATATATATATATATATACATACACACACACATATGTGTGCATATACATCCCTGTGTATATAGTAGACATGTTCTACAGTTGATTAATCATTACAAGCAATGACCTCAAGAACCTACTCTATTGAACATTGCCTCCTCATATCTTACAGCATGGGTGAGTGTGTATGAACGCATGTGTGTATATGTATATGTACATACTTGTGTGTATGTGTGTGACCTGTATGTGTTTATGCATGTGTGTGGTGTGTTTGTGTATGTACGTACATGCATATATGTGCGTATATATATATGTGTGTGTGCATATATATATATATATATATATATAGACACATACATATACATGGGAGCTGTAATGTGTGTGTAATTATGGCTGTGCAGTTAAGCAGTTTATTTCACAACCATGTGAATTTAGGTTCAATCCCACTCCATAACACTTGGTCAACTGTCTTGTTGTGGCCCACCTTCACCCCACTCTTTTGGTGGAAAATATATAAAACCCCACCATGTGTTTGAGTGTGTGTTTGTGCGTGTGCATGTGTATATATGTAAACACATGTATGTATACTCTAATGTATATATATATATATATATATATATATATATATATATATATATATATATATACACACAGGTCTCATTATTTAGAGTTGTCCTTCATTCTTGCAAAGCGGAAAGTATTCGTGGATTCATGGTTTGTGGAGATTATTTACATTGATATTGGTTATTTTCCTTCAAAGATAATCTTATCAGGCTTGGATGATGCTTAGATATTGCTGTATAGTTTGGGGAGATCCTCTGGCATGTGTTTGCGTGTGCACACACACACAGACATAAGTATACATATATATATATGTATATGCATATGTGTATGTGTGTGTCTGCATGTGTTAATGCTTATATAGAAGAGTTTCAGTTGTTACTGTGTGTTGTTTGCATTCCTTGTTGACCTTTTGAAGTTCTGTAGAATGAAAAGAAATCTCTTCAAAAAAAAAAAAAGGTTACGGTTGGTGACAGTGAGAGCACCTAGGTTTATAATCCTATCTGAAATTAATCCCTTTCTAATACATGCTAGCCTGGAAAGATGGACTAAATGAAGGGATATGTTTGTATGTACATATATAAAATAGTTGTAGCTGCATGCAGGTTGCTGGTAATGATATTGAATAGAACAAGCAACATAGTTGGTATAATGGAATAGGAATGAACGTAGGTGATTGTAAAGGAAGGCGATTGATAGCGATTGATATGAGTAAGTGTGTGCAGGATGTCAACAAAGAGTGATGAAGCATGGGAGGAGAGGTGAGAGTTATGGATATTAGTAAAGAAGGAGAATGGTGACAAATGAACATAGACAGAGTCTGTGCCACCCCTCCTTACACAGGTGTTGTGAAGGAAGAGTGTGATGTGATGGTGGGGTGAAAAGGAAGAAGAATGGGTCAGGTGTTGCTTCTCATTAGGCTGGTGTGCACAGGTGATGTAATGAAATGGAGACCACATGGGTGGTGGTGGTGGTGGATGAAAGGGTAATGAGCAGAGGGCAGTGGATAAGCAGGAAACTCTTTCATCTCTACACAACACTCATATTTCATGCTGGGTCCTATGTTCTATAGTGGCATGGGTTGTCCGTAATTTACCTTTAAAATTTGAAAAATTCAGGAAAAAAGAATTAAAGGATTTTAAAATTAAAATCTAAACATGCAGTTCAACTTTAACTGAGAAGCGATTCTCTCTCCTTTAAATGGCAAATTCACCACCACCGGCAAAACGTATCATCATCATCATCATCATCTTTTACTGTCCATGTTTTGTGCTGGTATGGGTCAGACAGCTTGACAGGATCTGCTGATATGGTGAAGGCCTGCATCATGCACCAGTGTCTACTTTGGCATCGCTTCCACGGTTGACTGCTCTTCCCAACACAAACCACTTTACTGTGTGTGACCTGAGAGCTTTCTCATGCCTCCAGCTCGGGTGGGGCTGCGCTACAGTTTGCGACTTTGTTGAGGCAGAATTTCTATGCGTTGATGTCCTTCCTGTTTCCAACCCTCAGCTGTTTCCCAAGGAAGGTGACGTTTCCCTCTGTCCAGACATGTTGTTAATGGAAAACTGGAAATGGACATCGCTTGTATGACAATGATGCTCGTTTATAAACACCACGTGATGGCTGTACAAAGGTACGCACAGACACATATACACAGTTACTCATATACATCATCATCATCATCATCATCCTCATTTAACATCTGTTTCCCATGCTGGCATGGGTTGGATGGTCTGACATGGTACTGGCCAGCTGGTAGCAGTCCAGACTCCAAATGTCTGCTGTGACATGGTTTCTGCAGCTGGATGCCCTTCCTAACACCAACCATTTTACAGTGTGTGCTTTCCATGTGCCACTTGTATGCGTGCATTTACACAGCACCAGCATGGATGTGTTTTTATGTACGGGTACTTTTGATGTGCCACCAGCACGGTAGCCAGAGGAGGCTGGCTATGTCCACTATCGGTTGGTGCTGTTTATGTGCCGCCAGCACAGAAGCCAGTCAAAGTGGCGTTGACATCAGCCACGTTTGGATGGTGCTTTTTACGTGCCACCGGCACAGGTATCACAATTACAATTTTCATTTGGTTTTCATTTTGATGTTGATGTACTTGACTCAATAGGTCTCCTCAAGCACAGCAAGTCGCCCTACAATCCAAGGTACTTTTGAATGGGCTGGGGCTGGTTATGCAAAACTGGTGTAGGATAGAGCCATGAACTAACTTTATTTGCCGGGTCTTTGCAGTCACAGCATATCTCCAGAGGACTCGGTCTTTCGCCATTGCCTCTGTGGGGCCCAACGTTCGAAGGCCATGCTTGACCACCTCATCCCATGTCTTCCTGGGTCTCCCTCTACCCCGGATTCCTTCCACTGTTTGGGAGTGGCACTTCTTCACACAGCTCTCCTCGTCCATCCGTAGTACTTGACCGTACCACGCCAATGTCTCTCTTACATGCCACATCTGATGCTTCTTATGTCCAACATTTCTCTCATGACACTTACACTCTGTCGTGTGCGCACACTGACATTACACATCCAGCGGATCATGCTAGCTTCATTTCTTTCAAGCTTACGCATGTCCTCCACAGTCACGACCCATGTCTCACTGCCATGAAGCATGGCAGTTTGCACACAGACATCATACAGTCTACCTTTGTCACCAGTAGGGGTAGAAGTTTTCTAAACTTTGCCCAGGCTATTCTTATTCTAGTGGTAACACTCTCTGAGCATCCACCCCCACTACAGACTTGGTCACCTTGGAAAGGGAAGCTATCAACTACTTCTAGTTTCTCCCCCTGGAGTGTGATGGAATCTGTTTCCTGAGCATCTGTGGTGTTTATTGCCCCTGTGCATCTGCCGCACACGAAAGCTATCTTCCCAGTTGATCTTCCTTTGATGTTGCTGCACCTCTTGTGTATCCATAGCTTAAACTGGGTGCATCTTATGGAGTTTCTACCTACACCTTTTCTACAGATCGAGCAGGGCCATCTACCTGAGGGGGTGTGTGATGAGTTCGCCTTCTTACTTACTAGAACTTTGGTTTTTGCTACATTGACTCTAAGGTCTTTTGATTCTAAACCTTGCTTCCACGCCCGAAATTTCTTGTCTAGTTCCGGTAGTGTTTCTGCTATGAGGCCCAGGTCATCAGCATAGAGGAGCTCCCAGGGGCAATCTGTTTTGAATTCCTCTGCTATTGTCTGGGGGACTATGATGAATAAACATATATATATATGTATATATATATATATATATATATATATATATATATATATATATATATATGCTCCATTTTGAGCGTGGCCGTTGCCAGTACCGCCTGACTGGCTCCCGTAGGATTTTCGTGCGAGATCGTTGCCAGTGCCCCTGGACTGGCTTGTGCGGGTGGCACATAAAAGACACCATTTCGAGCGTGGCCGTTGCCAGTATCGCCTGACTGGCCTTCGTGCAGGTGACACGTAAAAGCACCTACTACACTCTCTGAGTGGTTGGCGTTAGGAAGGGCATCCAGCTGTAGAAACTCTGCCAAATTTAGATTGGAGCCTGGTGTTGCCATCCGGTTTCACCAGTCCTCAGTCAAATCGTCCAACCCATGCTAGCATGGAAAGCGGACGTTAAACGATGATGATGATGATGATGATATGTATACATATACATAGATACATACATATACATATATATATATATATATATATATATATATCCCTTACATTTCCACGTGTAGTTTCTATTTTGTTTTTGTAACATTTCT
>NC_142953.1:29486249-29508749 GCF_046866305.1 Octopus bimaculoides
CCTCCAGCACCACCACCACTTAAAACAGCAACAACAACAACAACATTTGTGCCACACTGATGCTTTCATTATTACTATTCATCTAATAAAGCCTTTGATGTGAAAAACGTCCTCTGCATCCGCCCCCCCCCCCTCCCAGCACCTCAACACCCCACCATCGACAACGCCAATAATCCAGGCTAATCTTGCAGAATGTTGAACTGCACCTTTAGTCATAGTGAAGACTGAAATAAGCTGCCACTAGACTGTTGTCTCCTTACCAAAGTTAGTGCTGCTGCTGCCGCCATGATGGGCTTTCCTTTTGCAGGAGTCGAATGTGAGTGCAATGCCTGTCCAAGAAAAGATTTATATTAAAAGAACTCACTTCGCCTGGAATCTAACCTAAACTGCAAGAGCAAGCTTTTCTACTTGTGCCTACATGAGAGAAAATATATAATCACTTACCTATGGGCTCCATTGTAATTATAAATGCTAGGGCCTCCACCATTGGTCCTTCCACTATCGCAACCTAAGAGTCATGCAAAATTCTAACCACACCAAACCATACACTCACAAACTCGCATATGCCTATACCCCCATATGCGAATTTAAAGGTTTAGGCACCTGTCCAATTCTTCTCCCTCTCCAAAACTCTCTTACACTTATCATCCCCCCACCCAATCTAAGCATCACTTTTACTGGTAGTCACCATTTACATGCAACATCTTTTGGACAAGGGACATAACTGTTGATGAAATCTCATCACTTAGTTACCTGCCACAACTTTGTTTCATCTCTTTCACAAAACCCACAAACTGCACGTGACACTCCCTCATGGCCAGTAACGAAGAGCAGCTGCTATTTTTTGCCATATCAGCCACTCTGATGAGTATAGTTCTTTAATAATAGTCTGATCACCTAACATCCTATGGAAAATTGGCTTTAGTGGATTTATACTTCGATTAATATACATATATAATTCAAGTAATGCCACATCTAATGACAGAAAGAAATAGGTACATATCTTACTCTGTACTCCACAATAATAGTAAACCACCATTTCTTACTGAAATTCTATCTCATTCTCCTTCTGACAATGCAGTAGATTGCTGCTATATGAATAGCAACTTCTTGTTTTGCACATCATATAACACTTGTGCTTCTGTTCTCGAAACAGTTGTAAAAGAAATTCTACACACCTTATTTCCTTCCTTCTCATGCACCAACTCGGCCATAAGTATTATAATCTAACTCGATACCAGTTATTTTGTTTGTTTATACTTTTATCTTATTACACATATATGTGAAAGTGTGTAGCTTAGTGGTTAGGAGTGTTTTGGCTCACGATCATCAGGTCGTGAGTTCCATCCCCAGCGGTGCATTGTGTCCTTTATTTCACATTGCAGCAGTCTACTCACCTGGCAAAAATGAGTAGTACCTGTTTTCTTATAAAGAGCCATCCTTGTCCCATCTTCAGACAACACTGAATGTCCCTGAGAACCCTTTACTGTTCAGAATATTTTATCAAATGTTAAGTTTATTTATCTCCATTGTTTTGAATTAATCCTGGATTATCTCATAGATCTGAGATTTCGAATGATCTGATTGTTTACTTTTAGAATGACATTGTAGGATAGGTGTGAGAGACCAGCTCTGGCTGGTTTGAACTGAAAACAAGTAGAATATTTACATATGTCTATATGTGTGTATGCAGTGGTCTGCCCACACCAACCAGCAGGCAGGCATCATGCAAAAGCTACAACAATGCTAGGAAGCATATTTTCACCAGCAGTGTATCACAACATGTTTAAAGTCTGATCTACACGGTGATACATAGCTATCACAGAAGGCACTTTTAACTCAGTTACCACAACCCCAAAAGCTGATACCTCCATCACCACCACCACCACCACCACCTATATTTCATTAGTGTTAATATACCTATAATAATAATTCACCTGAATTAGCACTTTAATGTTAATATCAATTAATGTTCTCGTAATTTGGCATTGCTGGGCCGATAATTAATACAATACTGTCATTTTGATGTCGGAAAATGGTTGCTACGGATGATTATTTAGTGGTTTGTCTTTATACTAATTATCATTAACAATTATTACTATTAATGTTGTTATATTGCAGAATCATTAGAGCACTGTCAGAATGCTGTCAGAATGGTATTTCTTGCAGCTCTTTATGTTCTGAGTTCTAATCCCACCGAGTTCAGCTTTGCCTTTTATTCTTTCAGGGTCAGTAAAATAAAGTACCAGTCGCGTACTGGGGTGGAAGTAATTGACTTGCTCCCTTTCTTTCACACACACACACACACACACACACACACACATACAGGCATGTGCCTCACACACACATGCATGCTCACTCGTACATAGAAACACATGTCAATGATTTCTCATTCAGTTTTCTTTCACAGTGAAAAAAAAAAGCAATTCATTCTCTATGACCTTCACACACAGACACACACACACACACAAACACATGCATGCACACACACACACACACATGCAAGCTCATGTACATACACAATCTTTCATTCAGTTTTCATCCTCATACTAAACCTCACTCACCCATCCATACACCCAACCAACCACCCCTAGCCATCCATAGCTTCCTCTCTCTCCCCCCTCCCCCTCTCTTTCTCTCCCTCTCCCTCTCCCCCTCTCTCTTTCTCTCCCTCTCCCTCTCTCTTTCTCTCCCTCTCCCTCTCTCTTTCTCTCCCTCTCTCTTTCTCTCCCTCTCCCTCTCTCTCTCCCCCTCTCCCTCTCCCTCTCTCTCTCCCTCTCTCCCTCTGGGCATGAAACAAGAGAATGTAAACTATTTCTCATTCAGTCCTCTTTCACATTAAAACTCATTCACTCTCTACTCATTCTCTCTCCACAAACCTTATGTCACACACACACACACACACACACACACACACACACACACACACACACACACACACACACAATCTCTCCTTCAGTTTTGATTCTCCCACTAAAACTCACTCTCTCATCGTCTCTTACTCTTTCTTTCTCTTTTTGCAGGACATGAAATGAGAGAATGTGCTGATGGACGATACTGTGAACAATGTGAAGACACCTCTTACCAACCAAACAGTAACAAATATGGCGATAAATGTCGTCTAAGGTCAGCAGAATTTGCATTTTAGGGGGGAGGGGAATGGGGGTTTTTTTGTTGCTATTTTGTTGTTGTTTTTATTGTTCCTTTTATCTTTTTTTTTTCTTGATTTTCTGAATTTATTTTATTTATTTCCAGTTCAATATCTGCTTCTGTTTCGATCAATTTCAAATTCATTTTTTTTTCCTCCAGATTAATATTCAAATCAGTTCAGTTTGTCTCTTCTTTCCATATCATCATCATCATCATCATCATCATCATCATTGTTGTTATTGTTGTTGTTGTCATCATCACTACCACCATCATTGTTATCATCATCATCATCATTACCACCATCACCACCACCATGATCACCATCATCACTACCACCACCACCATCCTCATCACCACCACCATTATCATCATCATCACCTTCATCACTACTACCACAATCACCATCATCATCATCATCATCACCATCAGCATCACCGTGACTGAAACATAGCAGAAAACCTCATTGTGACTTTTCCCGACATGGATGGAAGCAACCATTTCCAAAGATACATTTTATCTAAATAAGAAATTGTGACAATAAAATTCTTTACTTTTATTTATTCATTTATTGGTTCAGAATGGAAGTCTCCTTTGATTAAAACACAGCTTCTGTTTTCACTGACCCCCTGAAGAATGAAAGGTATTTCTGAATTTGGCTGGGCTTGAACTCAGTGCATAAAGATCTCTAGAGCTTATTATAAACTGCAAGGCATCTTGTTAGATATTTTAACTTTCCTGCCAGTCTGTTGCCTATAATAATAGTGATAATGATGATGATGATAATAATAAGAGCACTCGGAGAGCGCAAACCTCTGCCAAGGCAACACCAACGTCCTCTCAACGATTGGCCAGAGATGATTTTTAGAACGAGAATATCTGAAATAAACTCGACTGCTCTCACAAATGAGAATACTAAAAATGAACCCGACCACTCTCAAAAATTAAGTAAAAAAGCCAGAAAAATAATCCTGAATCTTTGTTTGGTACTGGATCGATTCCAAAATCTAATCAGTTTGTGCCAGTCATGAGGCCAAACATCCCTGAAAGTTTCATCTGAATCCATCCAGTGCTTCTTGGGATATCTTGTCCATGGACAAACAAATGCAACTGAAAACAATACCTCTGCCTTCGTGAAGGGGCAGAGGTAATAATCCTTTCTACTAACAGCACAAAGCCTGGAAGGGAACTAGTCAATTATATCGACCCCAGTGCATAACTGGTACTTGATTTATTGACCCTGAAAGGATGAAAGGCAAAGACCTTGTTGGAATTTGAATTCAGAATGTAAAGACACATGAAATGGTGCTAAGCATTTCGCCCAGTGTGCTAACGATTCTTCCAGCTCGCTGCCTTATCATCATCATCATTTGATGTCCATGCTGGAATGGGTTGGACAGTTTGACCAGGGCTGGTAAGCTGAAGGGCTACACCAGATTCCCAGACTCCAGTCTGATCTGGTATGGTTTCTACAGTAGGATGCCCTTCCTGATGTCAACCACTCCCAGAGTGTAACGGGTGCTTTTTATGTTGTAGTTACATGACACCAGCATCAGTTACATTGCCTCCATGAAGACCAACGATATATATATATATCGAGAGAGGGAGAAGTAAGATTATCTCCACTATACTGGGGTGCATATAAATGCCTTATAATTAATAATAATAATCCTTTCTACTCTAGGCACAAGGCCTGAAATTTGGTGGAAGGGGGCCAGTCGATTAGATCGACCCCAGTACACAACTTGTACTTAATTTATTGACCCCGAAAGGATGAAAGGCAAAGTCAACCTCAGCGGAATTTGAACTCCGGATGTAAAAACAGACGAAATACCATTAAGCATTTCACTCAGTGTGCTAACATTTCTGCCAACTTGCCACTAAATTCTTAACATTATTTAAGCAGAAGGCCCAAAATTTGGTGGAAGTGCATGTTAGTTAAATGCATAATTATAATGAACCCAGTACGTGACTGGTACTTTATTTTATCGACCCAGGAAAGATGAAAGGCAAAAACTTGTCTCGGTGGATTTGAACTCAGAATGTAAAAGAGCCGTAACAAATTAAACAAAGCCTTTTGCCCTCCACTCTAACTGCTCTGAGCTGTTTTTTCCTCACAGGACTTTCCATTGTGTATTAATTTAAAAAATTTTTTTAACCAAGAACAATAAATAAAACCAAACAAAAAGAAAACAAGAATAAATTAAGAAATAAAAACAAAGAATTAAACAAATATAAAAAAGACTGTGTTTTGTAATTTTGTTGATCAAATAAACTGTCTCTTTGAAAACAGTTGCTTCCACCCCTGTACCGATTCTCCACCCTGCACATTACTACCCAAAACAACCACCCCAGTATCAGCAACAACAGCAACACCATCATCATCATCATTATCATCATCGACGACATCAACAACAATATCTTTTCATGCTGGTCGTTAGAAGATATTTTCTCTTTACATGTTAATTAAGTGGTGTGGAGAGTATTTCCCTTGATTGCGTTTGTTCGTTGTTTAGAAGGAAACATACATACATGCATGCATGCGTATATATAGTCTCTGACACCATGCATACAATACACACACATGCACACACGCATACACTCTGCTGTCTCCCTAACTCTCTGTATCTCTCTTTGTATATATATGTATATATATATATATATATATATATATATATATATGTGCGTATGTGTATAATAGCAGAGAGAGGGAGACACATGCAAGCAAACATGCATGTGTGTGTGTATATATATATATATATATACATATATATATACACACACGTGTGTATATATATATATATATATATATATATACATATATATATACACACACATATATATATATTTACACATACATGTGTACACATAAGAGGCAAACACATGCACACTTACATATGCATATGCACACACATACATGTATATATAGACACACAAGCATATACATATAGGAGCATACACTCGTCCACTTATGTATGCACACATATATATATGCCCACATGTACGTATAGACGTATACACCGAAATATCGAAGTATGTATATATACATGTGTGTGTGTGTGTATACACATGCACGTAAATTTTGTTTATATACACACACACACACACACACACACACACAGACACATACCGACGCATATTCTTGCATATAACCAAGGAAATGATTTTTAATTAATAGTTGATTAAAATAAATTAATATATAAACTGAGAAAATTTTTTTTAAAAACATTTGAATCCCCACCCTCTGCCCCACCTCCAACAACCCACCCCCCAAACAATTAATTTTTTTGATGTGTTTGTTGCATTTTATATCTATTATTTTGGGGACAGAAAAGAAAAGCAATAAAGACAAAACAAAAAATAAGAAGAAAAAAAGCATAACTAAAATAACATGTTTCTAACAGAGATGCTCAGGCGTGGCTGTGTGGTAAGGAATTTGACTTTGTAACAATGCAGTTCCAGGTTCAAATCCATTGACAGTACTTTAGAACAGTGGTTTTCAACCAAGGCCCGTCTGGCCCTTCGGGGTCCATATAAGATTTTGTTATAAAGTTTATGTTCAATAAATTGGTCATACTTCTACAATAGGCATAGGCGTGTCTGTGTGGTAAGAAGCTTGCCTCCCAACCACATGGTTCTGGGTTCAATCCCACTGATGGTGATGGTTAAAATATATATATATATAAGTGCAGGCACAGCTGTGTGGTATGAAGCTTGCTTGCCAACCACATGGTTCTGGGTTCAGTCCCACTGCATAATACTTTGAGCAAGTGTCTTCCACTATAGTCTTGGGCTGACCAAAGTCTTGTAACACGATTGGATTGATGGAAACTAAAAGAAGCCCGTCATATATATAGATATATATATATATATATTCTAGTCTCAGGCTGACCGAGGCCTTTGTGAGTGGATTTCATAGACGGAAACTGAAAGAAGCCCATCGTGTATATGTATGTGTGTGTGAGTTTTTGTGTTTGCGCTCCCCTCACAACATGACAACCAGTGTTGGTGTGTTTATGTCCCTGTGACTTAGCAGACTGGCAAAAGACACCGATAGAATAAGTACCAGGCTTTAAAAAAGAAAGACGAGTGCTAGGATTGATTCATTCAACTAAAAATTCTTCAAGGCAGTGCCCCAGCATGGCCTGCAACCTAACGACTGGAATGAGAATTATTTTTTATTTAGCAAAACATTCGTTTTTGCAAGATTTGAAAAATGGCTTATGTGTGTGTGTGTGTGTGTGTGTGTGTGTGTGTATTGTGTTTGTGTGTTAAGGATCTCACCATATCTTCATGGATTTCTGATGGAGTCATGCCTTTCAAATGAAGCTACTTTATGACAGCACGATACTCAGTTTTCTCCATTTTCCTTGTAAATTCAAAGATTGTTTATTCAAAAATCGGCAACAAAAAAAAAATTAAAATATCAGAATCATGAAAATGAGCAAGAATACTCCGAAAAGACTGTACTTACCAGAAAAAATTGTTTCAACTATATAGCAGTCCTGATTCTAGGTTAGGCTCAAAACTTTTCAGACACCCCTCATGTGTATGTATATATATATATATATATATATATATATATATATATATATATATATATATATATATATATATCCTATTATAAATTTGAGTGATGTTTCTCTGTCTGTTACACATTTATGTTTGTTAACTCCTCCTGGACAATTGATGCAAGGACAACAAAACTCAAACCAGCAACTCCCCTAATCCCAGGGAATGTCATAAGGTTGCCTAATTGGGGTCTCACTGACCCCCTTATTTTGGACCAAATCGGAGCAATGACAATGAATTTCATGCCATGAACTCCTAGGGAGTATCGTAAGGAGGTTCAATTTCTGAAAGGCTGCTTAAATGGGGCCCCACTGATCCCCTTATTTTCACTGCATTTACCTCACTCCTATGCCTATTGGTTAAACTATAATCAGCATCAGTGCTTAGCACATTTGCAGAAATAGGTTTGGCCATTCTAAATACCTCCATGACATTCAAATCGAGATAAGAGTTATAACTCTGAGTGTGGTGGTGTGGATATTTATATTTTGAAGTTTATGAAATTTATGTCTAGTATATATATGTGTGTGTGTATGTATACACACACATGAGGAGGTACTAAAAATGTCTTGGCTTTAAGGGTATCATAAAAGGCTTGGTTGGAGGCCCAACCTTCCAAGTTCTTTTACAGGGCTTAGAAAAACTGAAGGACCACTTACTGAGTGTGTGAATGTGAGAGGGGAATAGGTTGGATAAAATCATGGTTGATTGATTCTCCTGTATTTTCTTTTTGACCCAAAGCCAGGAACTTTTCAACATCTCATAGAAGTTTCCAAACTGTTTCCCATCAATCAAATTCACTCTCAAGGCATCAATTGGCCCAGGTCTCTTGTAGAAGACACTGGTCCAGAGTTCTGTGCAGTAGAACTGAACCTGAAACCACATGGTTCAGAAGCAAACTTCTTAACCATTTGGCCAAACTTTAGACTCATTGAAATATTAGTGCAGGAGGTAGGAGTCAATAGAAAACCGTGGCATTCCAACCCATCTGTTAGTGGAATCGGTAGTCAATATAATCGACCCTACACCCGACGTGCCCCATAATCTCCCTAACCCTTGCTTTATCTCCTTTCTTCTTCTTCTCCGAAACAATTTGTGGTGGTGGCCTTGTGCTTATGTTCGTAAAAAGAAAATCATTATTTCAAATTTTTTTTGGTAGAAACAAACACTCACTATTCAAAAATTTTAGAATAATATTAATGTTAATGTTAATAATTATAATTATTATTATTATTGTTGTTATAATAATAAACTTGCTTTTTGTTCTCTGGTTTGGGGTTTTAATTCAAAACTCATTTGTTTAGTGTTTTTTTTTTTTGTTTTTTGGAAGGAGGTGGGTAGTTGCAGTTTTTTATGTTTCTTTTTTGGGGGGAGTTTTTCCACTAAAATATTTAAGTCAATAATATTAAAAAAAAAAACAAAAAAAAACAAGCCTTTCTATTAACTCAAAACAAAAAAAAATATTCAAAACCAATAATAATAATAATAATAATAATAATAATAATAATACTAACGAATGAAAATATGTGAAGATGATTCTGAAATTCTTTAGCTAATAAATAAATAAATGAATATGTATTTTTTTTGAAAAACAATATATGAACAAGGAATTTCGAAATAAAATTTAGAAAGAAAGAAACTTGAATTCTGCAACAACAACAACAGCAACAACGACTAACAAAGAGGCAAGCAAAATAAAGCAAAGTTTTGTATTGAAAAGAAGGAAGCAGAAGTTTTCTTATTTTTTTTTCTCTTTTTTTTTATGAGGTTTTTTTTTTTTTTTGAAATTGAGGTATTAAGAATGTAAAAAAAAACAAGAAAGAAAGAATGAAGAAGAAGGAGTAAAGTGAAGAGTTTTATTATCCAATCAGAAAGCAGAAACATTGTTTCATCTCTTGTCTTGGATTATTATTATTATAAAAGATATAATGAGAGGCTGTGGTTATCATCACTTTTGGAAAATAGTTAAGATGTTTGTTTGTGGGTGTGTCAGTATGTACACACACACACACACACACATTTCTAATGTGTATATTATAGAGAGGTATGTACAAAATTGTGTGTGTGTATATATATATATATATATATATATATATATAATATAGAGAGGTGTGTATATGTATAAAATATATAGAATTATATATGTATAGATATGTGTGGATGTGCATATGTGTATAATGTATAGAGAGCTATGTATATGTATGTGTGTGTGTGTGTGTATATATATATATATATATATATATATGTATATATCACATATGTAGAGGTATGTATATATGTGGGTGGGTCGGTGAATATTACAATTCATTTATTTTGTATTCACTTTTTCATACTGGTATTGATTATATGAATGTGTGTGTATGTTTATATATATATATATGTATATAGATGTGTTTGTGTGGATATCTGTTCATTTATTTGTTCTTCCTCCATTTTACCAGGCTAGCCTAGGTTAAACAAATATCTAAGTTGAGACATTGCTTTACAGCTGGATGCTCTTCCTGACGCTAACCCTTACCTGTTTTCCAAGTAAGGGATTTCCTATTTCTCTTTAGCTTTGATGGCACACAGCTAGCAGACAATTTATTTGGCAGGAGAAATGCCAACAGCAACAACACAGCTTCTACATCATAACATTCTAGTAAGCAAGCACAGATGTACACAAACACGTGAACACACACTGTTGATATATACACGCTTATATACACAGGCGCACACGTTTGGTGTGGTGTCTACGATGGACTCCTTTTTAGGTCTGTCTTCCAGATCCACTTGCAAAGCTTTGGCAGACCCAAGACTACAGCGGAAAGCATTTTTACAAAAGTCTGCTTGCCAGGTACTTGGTTGGTAAGCAAGCTTTTGAATTGCGCAGCTATATACAGATATAGACACGCATATAGACATATGCATACATACATACACACACACATTGGTAGAGGCCAGGAGAAGCTTGCTTCCCAGCCTTGAGGTTTCAGGTTTAGTCCCACTGCATGGCACCTTCTACTATAGCCCTGAGTCAACCAAAACCTTGTGAGTGGATTTGGTGGAGAGAAACTGAAAGAAGCCGGTTGCATGTGTCTACATAGACATATGTATGTATGTGTGTGTGTGTGTGTGTGTGTGTTGGGCCTCACAGGGGCAAAGTGGCTGAGTTCCTTTTGAGTGTTGGGCCTCACGGAGGCAATGACCGAGACCTTTGGCATTATGTCATGCTTGAGAAGAAGACTCATCAAGCTGAGCAAAATCGCAGCCATGGCAGATACTGGTGTCACGCAAATGGCACCCATGCCGGTGGCATGTAAAAGCACCTGTTACACTCTTGGAGTGGTTGGCATTAGGAAGGCATCCAGACAGAGAAAACCATGCTAAATCAGACCGGTGTCTGGTGCAACCTTCCAGCATGCCAGCACAGGTCAAACCATCCAACCCATGCCAGCATGAACAAACAGACGTTAAATGATGATGATGAGGTTGTGATAGTCTGTCCTTGTCTAGACCAGTTCTTGGCAACCCTTGATGCCACTGAACACTGATGTGTCACAAGATAATGCTAGGTGTGCCACAGTGTAATCTGAATATAATTTTTTTTCTCCCTATACTTTTAGTTATGTTTTTAGTTCAGGTGTACCACCGAATTTTGAAAAGAAGTTAGGTGTGTCGCATCTGAAAAAAAGGGGGCGAAGCAATGATCTAGACATGATCTCATCACAGGATGGTTGGAAATGAAGCATTACCATCATACAAGTGAGATTGTTTACTTCCAGGTTTTTGTGACAAAAACATTACTGGCCATGGGAAAGTATTACCTTGCTGAGAAAACAGGTGTGGGTTGGTGACAGGAAGGGCATCCTGCTGCAGAAAATTTACCTCAACAAATTCCATCTGACATAGGTAAGCCTGGAAAAGAGGACATTAAATGGTACATATAAGGATATCTCTCGGTTTATTACTGGGCCTAGGAAAAGTGAAGGGACCACTGCAATAAGTGTGTGAATCTGAGAGAGGAATCATCATCATCGTTTAACGTCCGCTTTCCATGCTAGCATGGGTTGGACGATTTGACTGAGGACTGGTGAACCAGATGGCTGCACTAGGCTCCAATCTGATTTGGCAGAGTTTCTACAGCTGGATGCCCTTCCTAATGCCAACCACTCCGAGAGTGGAGTGGGTGCTTTTATGTGCCACTGGCACGAAGGTCAGTCAGGCAGTACTGGCAATGGCCACGCTCAAATGATATTTTTTACGTGCCACCTGCACAGGAGCCAGTCCAGCGGCACTGGCAACGACTTATGTCTTAGTTTTAATAGAAAGGTCAGCCCCATTGACCTTTAGCAGATTGACCAATGCTGATGCTAGCAAAAGGAAGAATCCCTTTTGAAACCCATCACCTGGCCAAAACGCTTCTTGTGATGGAGAGACCCTTGATAAACATATCCAAATGGCCAGAGGTCAGAAGGCAATGATAAACAAGGTCAAAGAATTGTGTTACTCTTGATAATGATGGTGACAATGATGATGATGATGATGGTGGTGATGATCATGTTGCAGTTGACAGTGATGGTGATGACAATGTTGATGATGATGATGATCAGACAACATGCTGTAAAGAACAGCAGCAGTCACTAGATTGTTTTACTAAAAGCAACTCATGTTTCATGTTTATGATACCAGTGACACACAGACACACACACACACACACACACACACACACACACACTCAGACTACTGTCATGTTATTGTTGGTGTTCTTGTTGTTCTCCTTCTACATGTTGAATAGAAACTGTTTCTGCTGTGAGTGGGTGTATACATATCTGTGTATACATATGTATGGTTGTTTGTATGCATGTGTGTCTATGTGGATGTACAAACACACACACTTACACATTTGAAAATATGTGTGTGTATAAGCACACGCATATATATATGAAATACACACACACATTGTTTGATAAAAGCTAATGCATGAAACTCTTGGCCTTTGAGTCACTCTGTTGCTCCTACTGAATGTTAATGTGTGTTTCAGCATATGTGTGCTTGTGTGTGTGTGTGTGTATATATATATATATATATATGTATATATATATATATGTATATATATATAAATTATATTTTCCTGTAAATATATGAAAATGCGTGTTTGTGTGTTTATATAGATGTTTGTGTGTGTGTGTGTGTGCATTTCTGCATATGTACGCATGTGTATATAAAAATTATGAATACATATACTTATATGAAAATGCATGTGAGTATATATGTGTGTGTGTGTGTGTGTGTGTGTGTGTGTGTGTGAATGTATGTATGTTATTATATACGTTGCCTGCTATCCGAAGACATCAGCTGAGGTAACAGCAGGAACTCTGACAACAACAACAACCATAATAAGAACAATGGAAAGAATATAGTTTCTTTTTTATATTCATATATCAGGTTATGTAGGGATGGTGGGGGTGTTGTATATACATCTCTCTCTTTCTTTCTCTCTCTCTCTATATATATACACACACGCATACACACAAACACATGTCTGTGTGTATATCTATGTATACATACATGCATTTGTATGTATGTATGTGTGTGTGTGTGTGTGTATATATGTATATATATATACTCACATATTTATTTTTACATATATATATATTTCAGTCCTCAGTCACACCGTCCAACCCATGCCAGCATGGAAAGCAGACATTAAATGATGATGATATGTATATACACACACAGTTTGTCATACATATAATCATATTACAGCTCAATATATATATATATATATATATATATATATATATATATAAGAGAGAGAGAGAGAGAGAGAGAGAGAAAGAATATGGTGTTATAGAGTTTAGTATGTGTATTCACACATCTTATACACACCACATGCAGATATGTATATATATGTGTGTGTATATATATATATATATATATATATATATATATATATCATCATCATCATCATCATCGTTTAACGTCCGCTTTCCATGCTAGCATGGGTTGGACGATTTGACTGAGGACTGGTGAAACCGGATGGCAACACCAGGCTCCAGTCTGATTTGGCAGAGTTTCTACAGCTGGATGCCCTTCCTAACGCCAACCACTCAGAGAGTGTAGTGGGTGCTTTTACGTGTCACCCGCACGAAAACGGCCACGCTCGAAATGGTGTCTTTTATGTGCCACCCGCACAAGCCAGTCCAGGGGCACTGGCAACGATCTCGCTCGAAAATCCTACAGGAGCCAGTCAGGCGGTACTGGCAACGGCCACGCTCAAAATGGTGCATCTCATGTGCCACCCGCACAAGAACCAGTCCAGGGGCACTGGCAACGATCTTACTTGGCTTGCCGGGTCTTCTCACGCACAGCCCATTTCCAAAGGTCTCGGTCCGTAGTCATCGCCTCGGTGAGGCCCAATGTACGAAGGTCTTGCCTCACCACCTCAGCCCAGGTCTTCCTGGGCCTACCTCTTCCACGGGTTCCCTCAACTGTTAGGGTGTGGCACTTTTTCACGCAGCTATCCTCCTCCATTCTCACCACATGTCCATACCAGCGCAATCGTCTCTCTTGCACGCCACAACTGATGCTTCTAATGTTCAGCTTTTCTCTCAAGATACTTACACTCTGACGGGTATTCACATTGACATTACACATCCAACGGAGCATACTGGCTTCATTCCTTGCGAGCTTACGTATGTCCTCAGCAGTTACAGCCCATGTTTCACTGCCATGTAGCATGGTTGTTCGTACGCATGCGTCATACAGTCTGCCTTTTACTCTGAGTGAGAGTCCCTTTGTCGCCAGCAGGGGTAAGAGCTCTCTAAACTTTGCCCAGGCTATTCTTATTCTAGCAGCTACACTTTCAGCGCACCCACCCCCACTACTAACTTGGTCGCCCAGATAGCGGAAGCTATCGACTACCTCTAGTTTTTCACCCTGGAATGAGATAGAAGTTGTTTCCTGTTTGTTTGCAGTCTTTATTGCACCTGAACATCTGCCACAAACAAAAACTAACTTGCTAGTTAACCTGCCTTTGATGTTGCTGCACCTCTTATGTGTCCATAGCTTGCACCGGGTACATCTTATAGAGTTACTACCTACTCCTTTTCTACATACTGAGCAGGGCCATCTACCTGAAGGGGTTTGTGTTTTATCTACCTTCCTACTTATTAGGATTTTGGTTTTAGCTAGGTTGACTCTAAGGCCCTTCAATTCTAGACCTTGCTTCCACACCTGAAACTTCTCCTCTAGTTCTGATAGTGACTCCGCAATTAGGGCAAGGTCATCAGCATAGAGGAGCTCCCAGGGGCAACCTGTCTTGAACTCCTCTGTGATTGCCTGGAGGACTATGGTAAATAATAGGGGGCTGAGGACGGAACCTTGGTGGACCCCTACCTCTACCCGGAATTCATTGCTGTACTCATTTCCAACCCTCACCTTACTGGCAGCATCTCTGTACATGGCTCGCACAGCTCTCACTAACCATTCTTCTATCCCAAGTTTCCTCATTGACCACCAGATAAGGGATCGGGGGACCCTGTCAAAGGCTTTCTCCATGTCAACGAAAGCCAGGTACAGAGGTTTATCCTTAGCTAGGTATTTCTCCTGCAACTGTCTCACTAGAAATAAGGCATCAGTAGTGCTTTTACCTGGCACGAACCCAAACTGCATCTCATCTAAATTGATTCGCTCCCTAATTAGTTGGGCTATGACCCTCTCTGTAACTTTCATAACCTGATCTAACAGCTTGATGCCTCTGTAATTATTTGTATCTAAAGCGTCCCCTTTACCTTTGTAGCAGTTGACTATGATGCTGCTACACCAGTCATAGGGTATGACTCCTTCGTGTATCACCTGGTTCGTAATACGGGTGACTAGGCTATAGCCAACACTGCCAGATATTTTGAGCATCTCTGCAGTGATTCCTGATGGGCCGGGGGCTTTCCCGGTCTTCATACTCTTAATTGCTTTATCTACCCTGGTACTATCAACTCGGATAGCTGGTCCCTCTATTGGGTCGACATAAGGCAGGCTCTCTTTCTCCCATTCATTCTCTTTATTAAGCAATCTATCGTAGTGGCATCTCCAGACCTCTTTCTTTGCATCCTCATTTAATGCAAGCGTACCATCATCCATGCGAACACATTTCTCTCCTACAACATCACTATTCTCTCTCCTACACTGTCTTGCAACACGAAATACCTATATATATATATGCACATATATACATATGTATGTATATCAGGCAAACAAGTTGTGTGGGACCCTGAATCAGACTGTTTAAAAAAAAACAATAATAATAATA
This sequence comes from Octopus bimaculoides, assembly GCF_046866305.1. Classification (NCBI taxonomy): domain Eukaryota; kingdom Metazoa; phylum Mollusca; class Cephalopoda; order Octopoda; family Octopodidae; genus Octopus; species Octopus bimaculoides. Next base: position 29,502,259 of record NC_142953.1, read on the forward strand.
ATAAATGATGGTGATGATATATATTGAATCATACACACCGATATATACACTCGCATTTATACACAAATACAGTGGGGACTTACTGTGTCATAAAGCAGTTTTTTCTTCTTTTTTTTTTTCAAATATTTATAAGTGCACGCATATGTTTATTTGCATACACAGACATTCTCAAATGAATATAGAGAAATGTATATATATATCCATACATTCAGTTATATCCTCTTACACACACACTCACACATACACACACACACACACACACATATATACACATGCATATATATATATATATATATATATAAATGAATGTGTGTGTATAACAATGCAAACAGGAAACATAGAACTCAAAACAAGAGTATGTGTGTGTATATATATATATATATATATATATATATATATATATACCTTTTATTAATATGTAAATATGTAGCAGAAGTAAGTAAATATATATGTGTGTGTGTGTGTGTGTGTGTGTGTATAGCTTATTGTTTATATGTTATATGTAATGAAAGAAGAATGCAAGTAACATGATATCCGACAGAATTTATGAGGAACATGTCATATAACATGACACGTGTGATAATATTTCTGTCTGTGCATCTTTGAGTGTATGTATGTATATTTATACAAAAACTATGGTTTGGACCATCTAGATCATCATCTTTAGGAACTATCAGCAAAAACATAGTGTGTAGACACGCATGCATGTGTGTATGCGTATATGCACACACAATGTATTTCGATAACTTGAATTACCCAGTGACGTGAATGAACGAATACATGAAACGAACTGTGAAGGGGAAAAAGTGAAAAATTTTGCCCTTCAGTATTTAGCTTGTGTCTAGATTCAGTCAACTTAATAAACTAATAAACGTGCTTATAGGTGTAGGTGTGGCCATGTGGTAAGAAGCATGGTTCTGGGTTCAGTTCCACTGCATGGCACCTTGGGCAAGTGTCTTCTAGTATAGCCTTAGGTCAGCTAAAGCCTTGTGAGTGGAGTTCGTAGATGGAAACTGAACAGAGCCTATTGTATGCATACACAGGGTGCGTAAGATATTTGAGGGCAGATTGATGTTTACCAAAAACGGATCTATATAATAACAGATAACTTTATTTATCAAAAAATGCCATGAGGATAAAAACAAACCTTCTTTTCTTTCATGTTATTCAATAAAGCCACCTTCAGTTTCAACAACTGCTTCTATATGAGATCTAAATCATCTACATACTCGAATCAAGTGGTCCTGGTTCATTTTGGACATTATTCTGACTATGGCAGCCTTCAAAGAATCTTTGGTGATATGGGAGTTTTCGTTGACCTCTCTAACTCTCTCTCTCCCTCTCTCTCTCTCCCTCTCTATCTCTCTATCTATCTATCTCTCTCTCGCTCTCTCTACAACGCCCCACATGTAATAGTCCAATGGATTGAGATTTGGGGAATTAGGAGGCCAAATGTTTGGGGTTATGTGATCATGGAAATTTTGAGCCATCCATTCCTGTGTTACTAGAGCCATGTGTGATACTGCAGAGTCTTTCTGAAACACAATATGACCTTCCATTGCATACGCCGTCTATTCAGGGCTTAGCAATTATTTCCAGGACTTCAATGTAGGAGGCAGAGTTAACTGTAAGGCCTTGTGGAAATCAGGAAGGAGGCATCACATGTCCTTCATTGCTGACAATGAAGAACATGTGATGACACAGTGTCTGCCCTTCCTTAATGTCAATCAATCTACTAATTAAACTGGGTGTTTTTTTATGTGGCACCAGCACCAGTGAGGTCACCTAAAAACTCACAACACAAGACATTTCCACTGAGGAGGTGGAGTAGTTTTAAGAGAGATGGCTTAATGCCAGGTTAAAATATGATAAAGGAACAGCAACAGGTGTAAGATAAATACTTCTACCTCTCTATCTAACTCTTCACTAATTTAATTCATCTCCTGTCTATATATCTGGTGTATATATTCCTCAAGAAACCAGTCTGTCACAAGATCACTCATTTTTTGCCAGCTGAGTGGACTGGAGCAACATGAAATGAAGTGTTTTGCTCAAGAACACATCACCCAGTCCAGGCAATCAATACCACAATCTCACAATCACGAGTCCAACACGCTAACTCAAAGGGTTACTCTTTTACTTGTTTCAGTCATTTGACTGCGGCCATGCTGGAGCACCACTTTTAGTCGAGCAAATCGACTCCAGGACTTATTCTTTGTAAGCCTAGTACTTATTCTATCAGGCTCTTTTGCCGAACCACTAAGTTACGGGGACATAAACACACCAGCATCGGTTGTCAAACGATGTTGGCGGGACAAGCACAGACACACAAACATATACACACACACACACATACATATATATACATATATACGACAGGCTTCTTTCAGTTTCCGTCTACCAAATCCACTCACAAGGCTTTGGTCGGCCCGAGGCTATATAGTAGAAGACACTTGCCCAATGGTGACACGCAGTGGGACTGAACCCAGAACCATGTGGTTGGTAAGCAAGCTACTTACCACACAGCCACTCCTACGCCTGACAATTTTTTATCTATAGACCCCTTTGATTACTATTTTACTCTGGTGGACCCCCCCCCCCCCCCAACAGCCATTCAATGTTTAAAAACTAGTTTTATAGATACTTCTTTCAAAACTCCTATTTTGTTTTTTTCATGTATTAATTTGTGTTAGTCTGATCTATGTCAAATTAGAGAAAAAGAAACCCAGCTGTTTCTTGCAATACATACGAATATGCACATCTTAAGCAAACTTTTTTTCCAGGGGCCCCGTAGAATATTACTGTGGATCCCCAATTTACTGTATTGTTTTGTGGACCCTCAGAGGCCATATGGAGCCCTGTTGAAAACCACTGCAGTCAATAACCTACACACTTCTACTGTTGGAAACTGGCCCTGTGCCCCCTTATGATGTTGACTAACCAATCTATCCACCTGTCTCTCCTCCTATCTCTTTATCCACCTGTCTCTCCTCCTATCTCTTTATCCACCTGTCCAAACGTTGTCTATCTCTGCCTCCTCATCCATCATCAACTTTTAAATATTTTAATCAGCAATAAAATACTTTTTTTTTAATATATATTCACCCTTTCGATATCATATCTCTGTCGATATTCTCCCCTCTATTTCAATTAAATTTTAAAAATAAAAGAATAATCTAATGAAATAAAGTTTCGTCATTTACTTAACCGGTGTTTGGCATATTACTTGATATGAAATTTTAATTTAGATCACTTTTAAAACAGGAAGTTTGCATCAGAGAAGCAAGGATAGTCTCAAGTGGGTTAATACCAAAATATTATTAAACTTACGTTTATATATTCATTTTGCAAGATTCTTGATGTGAAATTGTGTGTTGAAACAGATATTGTTGTTTTAGGGGATGGTCATGTTGCCAGTTTAGCCAATAAAAACAAACGCACTATATGTTTGGTGTTAATTTGCTTCAGCTTTATTTTATATTAATCGTATTTCAGCCAGAGTTCTTTTGTCACACTTCTGTGACCTCATCAGTGGTCCTTTGCTTTCTTCTTTCTTATTTGTGTGTCTTTCCTTACTAACGATCACACGATTAATGTAAAAAATAAAATAAAGCTGAAGCAAATTAACACCAAACATATAGTGTGTGTGTTTTTATTGACTAAACTGGCAACATGATCATCCCCAAATACAGCAATAAGATTATGAAACTGTTTCAAATATATATCAATCTTTTATTTTAACCCTTTAACCCATTCAGATTACTCTATTAAATGTAATATTTATTTGCACAGTTTTCAATTAATCATGTCTTGTAGCTTTGAGATTTCAATGTTGCGATTGCTTGTTTTTAGAATGACATTGTAGGGTAGGTGTGAAAAGCCAGAATTTAGCTGATTTGACATAAAACAGGGAGAATATTTTGGTTGGATATGGTGGGCTTGAGTGGTGTTTTGTCTGCCGCTAAGTTCTGAGGTCAAATTCAGCCGAGGTCGACTTCGCCTTTCATCCTTTCAGGGTCAATAAATTATCTGTGAAACACTGGGGTCGATATAATCAACTTGTCCCCTTCCCCAGTATTGCTGCCCATGTGCCAACATGTGAAACCATTATTATTATTATTATTATTATTATTATTATTATTATTACTATATATTATAGTATTATAAGTAACACCACCACCACTACTGCTGATACTACTACTTACATAATTGTTGCTACTGCTACTACTACCACCACAACCATCACTTTTAATAATACTACCATTAATACCACCACGACTACTACAACTGGTGGTGGTGGTGGTACAGCTGCTGTTCATTGGTGCCACTTATTAAAACGGTAAATACTCTAATAATCTAGGTACAGCTGTATATCTGCTTTTAGTGGATTGGTATAGGTAGTAGTATTAATAGTGGTGGTGGTAGAGGCTCTAGTTGTTGTAGATCTGGCAGTGGTGATCATTTCGTTTTTTTATACTGTACATGTGTGTGTGTGTGTTGATGTATCATCATCATCATCATCGTCATCATTATTTAACGTCCATTTTCCTTATTTATATATGTATGTATATGTATGGATGAGCTTGTACATTTATATTTTATTTCTATATACTATAGATGTATATGTGTGGATGTGTATATATATATTTTATTTTTACATACTATGTATGTGTGTGTGGATGTATATATATTTTTATATAGTATGTATGTATATATGCGGATGTATATATATATATATATTTATATTTTATCTTTATATATTGTTTATATATGTATATGTATGGATGTGTATGTGTGTGTGTGTGTGCATGTATATATATTTATATTTTATATTTATAAATTATATATATGTTTGTTTATGTGTTTGTATAATGTGCAGACATATCTCTCTTTATATATATATATATATATATATATATACATATATAATCATATACATTCTGATGAATGAAAAGGGGATGTTTTTTAGACGTAATTATTCTCATGTATATACAAATACACACACGCACACACACACACACACGTGCATACACATGTATGTATGTATATTCCAGTACATAACTCTACACACATCTACACACACACTTCATTATTTCCATTTCCCTAAGTGGATTTCTTATTGATTATATAGACTTGTGCCATGATGGTAAAGTACTGGTATAATGGCAATGGGGGCTGCTAATGATGATGATGGTTATGGCCATGATAGTGATGATGATGATGATGACAGCAGTGGTCATTGTGGTGGTGGTGGTGGTGGTGGTGGTAGCAGGGACAGTGGGGGGGTGTTGGTGATGATGGTGACTGTTAAGACAGTGAGGGGAGGAATGGAGCTGATGATCGTTATGATGATGATGATGGTGGTGGTGATGGTTAGTGGAGATATCTCCTATCTGTTTTAGTCATTAGACTGTGGCCATGCTGGGGCACCACCTTGACGAATTTTTAGTTGAATGAATTCACTCCAGGACTTCTATTTTAAGTGTAGTACTTGTTCCATCATGCCCTTTTTGCCATGCTGCTAGGTTACAGGGATGTAAACAAACCAACACCGGTTGTCACGCAGTGCTGGGGGACGAACACAGACACAAAGACACATAGATAAATGTATATATGAGGGGCTTCTTTCGGTTTCCATCTGCTAAATCTGCTCAGAGAGATTTGGTTGCCACCATTCTAAAACTGTGTCGAAACACTTAGTTTTAGAATGGTGGCAGTTGATGAAGGAAATGTTCTCTATATGGCATGTGTGTTTTCTGTGCTCTGTTTATGTTCTGTTTCTCATTTTGTCCACGTTTTTTTGCAACGTCCTGTACCCAGATATGCATCTATATATACATGTAGATGAAGGTATGTACATACCTGTACGTATATATGCATATACTCACATATTACTTGTATTATATATATATATATATATGTATATATATATATATATATATATATATACACACACATATGTATATGCATATATTTGTGTGTCTGTTTGTCCCCTCACTATCGCTTGACAACTGATGTTGGTGTGTTTACATCCCCATAACATAGTGGTTCAGCAGAAGAGACTGATAGAATAAGTACTAGGCTTAATAAGTCTTGGGGTCGATTTGTTCAACTAAAGGTGGTGCTCCAGCATGGCCGCGGTCAAATTACTGAAACAAATAAAAGAATGTATCCAGTAATTGTTCCCTCTTTGAGCATTAGGCTAACAATATCAAGAGGAAAATATTAGTTAATGCCATGGACCTTGCCCCCTCCTGTTTTCCCCAGTATCTGACTGGTACTTTACTGACCCTGAAAGGATGAGAGATGAAGCTAACAATAGCAATGTTTGAACACAAGATTATAAAATCTTGCAAGGCTTTTTCGTTTTTTTTCCCCCCAAAACACTCCGACACAATTTTGCCTTTTATCTTTTCAGAGAAGTCGCAACGGAGTTGGATGTCATTTGTGAAATATGAATTATAAGGTTGTCAAGATTAAATTGACGAATA
>NC_142953.1:29511249-29516249 GCF_046866305.1 Octopus bimaculoides
TGTGTGTGTGTGTGCAATTATATATATATATATATTTATATATTGGGTTGGTGCATAATCATTGTGGCTTTTTTTCAACAAATTTTATTCAACAAAAACAATAACAACATGTAACAAAAGCATTTCTAAATCTCTAAACGATTATTCTGGAGCATATTCACCATCTACTTCAATTACTGCTTCCCATCTGCTTGGCAGACGGTCAGACCGTCATTTAAAGATGTTTTTGTAAAATGTGGTTATTGGTTTTGTTAAATAAAATTTGTTAAAAAAAAGCCACAATAATTATATACACCAACCCAATATATATAAAATGTCTATTAGTATTTACAGTGTATGTGTATACATAAAGAGAGGTTTAGTGAATGCCAATGCATGAAACTGTCGGCCCTTGAGCCACTCTGTAATTTCTGACAATTTTTGTATGTAAAAACAGGAGATTGGAAAAAAATGTTGCTGTTATTTATTTTTCACTGTGCATGTTTCAGTTTATATATGATTTACTTAATTAAACATGTAGGAGAAGCATGTAAGCAACATGTTGTGTCCTTGAGCAAGGCTGTTTATTTCCCATTGCTCCAGTCCACTCAGCTGGCAAAAATGAGCTGTGCCTGTTTTGCAAAGGGCCGGCCTTGTTACATTCCCTGTCACACTGAATCTCCCTGAGAACTATGTTATGGTATGCATGTCTGTGGAATGCTCAGCCACTTTTAATTTAATCTCATGAGCAGGCTGTTCCATTGATCAGGTCAGCTAGAGCACTCATCGCATCCAGTGGAGTGCAAGTTTGAGTTTCAGTGTGTGTGTGAGTGTATGTATGAATGTATGTATATGAGAGAGTACTGGCTCCATATTTGTTAACAACATCCAGTATGAAATACAAAAGTGGTTGTTGTAGTTAATGCTGTTGTCATCCCAAAACCAGACACATTTGTATGAGGTGATATCAAAAAGTTTCGGGACTAGTTTTGTAGCACGCTTATAGATGGCAGCACACGGTTGCATGCACAGTGAGAGCTAGCAGTGACTTTTATGAGGCAATGTGCTGAGTGACATCACTCTGTTTACTTTGCAATTTGTGTTTTTGTGGTTACATATATGTTGTACTCTGTGATTTTTGTCATGGCCAGGAAGTTGGAACAGAGCCAACAGGAAATTTGGCATTAAACTTGGGAAATCTGCTACAGAGACATTGAGAATGCTTCAGCAAGCCTACAGCAATGAGGCAATGGGTTATATACAATGTTTTGAGTGGTTAGGGCAAAAGCAGAAGAAGGTCCCTGAAAAATGATGAGTGATCTGGAAGTCCTGCCATGAGCAACCCCTTCAGAAATGTGGAGAAAATTCATCAGTTTGTGCATGAGGACATTTCTGATATTGTTGGTCTGTCATACAGGTCCGTGGTGCAGGCAATCCTAAAGTCCTCAAAGAATTGGGTCCTTCATGGCGATAATGCACCATGTTGCCAAGCTCTCCTCACTCATGAGTTTCTCATCAAAACCAGCATGATGGCACGTAAAAAGCACCATCCAAATGTAGCCAATGCCAGTGGCATGTAAAAACCACCCACTACACTCTGAGTGGTTGGCATTAGGAAGGGCATCCGGCTGTAGAAACTCTGCCAGATCAAGTTGAAGCCTGCTGCAGCCACCTGGTGCGGCCATCTGGTTCACCAGTCCTCATTGAAACCGTCCAACCCATGCCAGCATGGAAAACGGATGTTAAACGATGATGATGATGTGTAAATGAATGAATGACAGAACTTGAATTGGAGTCAGATTCTTCATCCTTGTTGTTATTGCTGAAGATTGGCTGTAATTTTGGGGATGGTAGACAGCAATATCTTGTAACATCTAGCAAACATTCTGCTATTATGTTCTGAGTTTATAATTTGCAGAGGTGGACTTTGTCTTTCATTCTTCTGCAGGCACGACAGGAGTCTATTAGTTCAGCCATTCCCACCGACCAAGACCATTTCTTTTCTCGTGCCACCACCACCACTAGAAGAAAAGAAGTTTGTTAGTTGGCCCCTTGTTGTTCCTATATTTGGACACCCTATCTACCCTTAACACACCTGCATTCCACCCATCCTTATGTAGCCACCCCTCCACCACCCCAACACAGTATTGGTGGTTGTTTACGTTGTTGAGTAATGACTAAGATAACACTTCAGATTTATTTTTCTTCTCTTTCTCTCCCACGCATACACACAAAATATATACACACATACACACTGTGTGTATATATATATATATATATATATATAGTCATTATATATATATATATAACTTGCAGTACTGGCTCTGGATTCTATGGAAAACCTATTGAGATGAGCCTAAAAGCAAGATGTATATATATTTGTGGGTGTTTATGTATGTATATGTATATATCTGTGTGTGCATGTATGTATATGTATATATCTGTGTGTGCATGTATGCATGTGCGTGTGTATGTATGTGTATGTGTATGTATGTGTATGTGTGTGTGGAGGCACATGGCTTAGTGGTTAGTGTGTTGGACTCATGATCATATGATTGCAGTTTCGATTCCTGGACCGGGCTGTCTGTTCTGTTCTTGAGCTAATCTCTTCATTTCCCGTTGCTCCAGTTCACTCAGCTGGCAAAAATAAATAATCCTGCAAAGGACTGGCACCCCATCCAGGTGGGGGAACATATACCCCATTGAAAGCAGGAATCCGGCCCTCATCAGCCTGGCATGGCTCAAGAAGGAAACATTTATTATTTTATATTTATATATATAAGCACAGGAGTGGCTGTGTGTGCGTGTGTGAGATAGAATGAGAAAGATGAAATCTGTTTGATATACAAATGTATATTTGTATGAATGTACATTTGATGTGTTACGCAGAGCATCTGTGTGTGTGTGTCTGTGTGTTCACACAAGATTCTATTGATTGCTACATTGTCAAGAACATGTCTAATCCTGTCTGTGGTTGCTAGGATTCTCATCTCACCAGAATCCTCGACTGATGAAGGGGATGATGGCTTTCCGTGTCCACCCACATCCTTTCTCACCCTACCTTTCACCTCCTCTCTCCAGCATCATATAGCACTGTACATACATGTGTGTGTGTGTGTGTGTGTGTAAACACATCCACACACAGAAACATGGACAGATGAAGAGATGAGCTTATTTATCAATGTAAATATGTGAATACACATACATACATATATCTATATATGCACATATATGTTTATACACACACACATATATCTACACACGTTTGGGGTAAAGATTTACGCTTACGTACCCTGAATGGCTGATCATGACTTTGCTCTCATTCCACTCTATCACCCTGCAAGCTACATATACATATATGCACGTGATTGTATATAGGCATACATGCACATATATATATATATATATATATATATATATATATATATATATACACAACCACACATGTGCATATATATATATATATATATATATATACATCATCATCATCATTTAGCTGGCATGGGTTAGACGGTTTGACTGGAACTAGTAAGCCAAAGAGCTGCACCAGGTTCCAGTCATACATATACATGCACACATAATCGCATACACATGCTTATATAAATACATGCATGCATTTCTTGGGTTGTTAGATTAAATTTGCTTGTTTTTCTTTTATCATCTATTTTTCATCAATATTTTTGACAAACCAGTCAATAATATATTCTCCGTCAATAATATATTCTCTGTCAATATATTCTCCATCAATAATATATTCTCCGTCAATAATATATTCTCTGTCATTCTTCACAACTTCTTGCTAATGTTCCATGTTCCACAAGCTTGTCAACGCTTTGACAGTATGAATCATTGTGTCTCGACTCAAAGAATTCATCAAACCATGTTTTTAACTCCATGTCATCGTTAAAAAGAAACACCTCCCAAACTGTTGGTGAGCGACCAATTGAAAGCGACAATCTGAAGGCACCATACCAGAAGAATATGGTGGCTGTAGTAGAAGTTCCCAACAGAGATCTTAAATAGCGTTTTTGGTCAAATTAGTAATGTTTGGGTGAGCATTGTCATGTTAAAAGCAGCACACCATGTCCCCAGCTGGATTGCCCCGTTGAACCAGAGCGTTTGCTGAACACAGACCTCTGCTTTTGTGGTTGTTTTCAAGCATTTTATTGTGGATTAGCTTTCCCAGTCCCACCAGTCATAGGTCATAGTCTTATGTCCATGTAACTCTGGCTTGACTTGTGGTGTAGCTTGCTTGTTGGGATTAAATCATTCTTAACTCAGCTTCATATTGAAATAAAGATACCATTTCCCATAAAAAAAAGACCTTTGTTTGCACACACGCATGAGTGGCTTGATGTTGAAAGAGCAAGCTGAGGTTGACAGACACAGGAGCGCGGTTGTTTTGTCTCCTTTGTGGAGACCATATGGCATCCATACTCTTAGACCTTACTTATCTAGTGGAGGTGACAGACAATTGTGTCACATGAGCATCCCATCTGCTGACACAATTTTCTGGTGGATTGGTGTGGGTCTTTGTGTAGCCCTTCCCAATCCCACCAAATGCAGATCATTGGCTATGAACGTGTGGGAAGGAAATTGGCTTCACAGGTACAAATCCACATCCAGTTCAAAGTGTTTTCATTGTCCTACAAAAATTTTACTGAGTACATTTATATCCCCTTCCCCATCTCATTCCCTAAGGACAGGAATCTAAGGGATCCATAAGTAAAAAAAAATTTTTTTAAATTGGTTCAGAACCACTGAACAAAACTCTGCAGCGCAGTGCTCCAGCTTGACCATAGTCAAATAACTGAAACGAATAAACAAGCTAAACAAAAAACAAGCTGCTTAACAAAGCTGAGGTGACCCCTCAATGGAGTTACTGACCCTACATCCAGGATGGTCCCTGCTGTTAGACACACAGACATCCCAGACTGCATCAAGGGAAAGGACACTTGACTGAATGACATAGGGGTCTCTTGTTAACGTGGTCTAGCCATTCCTCCACAGACATGCTGTCT
>NC_142953.1:29521249-29533749 GCF_046866305.1 Octopus bimaculoides
CATCAAACGAGTGGTGCTGTTTATTTGCAACCTCCTGTGGAAGCATGTCCAGAGCAGAGGAAGAGAAATATTACCCGAGCTTCATCAAGCAGAAACAGCTGTAAGCTACTGAAGTTCATAAGATAACCATTTATCCCTTTCTCATCTCATTTTCTTATTACCTCTCTGAACTTGACCAACGCTTCATTCTGAAGTATAAGTGAATTGAGCTCCACACCAAGTTATATATATACATATATATATATATCGGTGGTACAGGAAAAACAGCATTCAAGCGAGGGTGTTGCCAGTGCTGCTGGACTGGCTCCTGTGTAGGTGGCACGTAAAAGCACCCACTACACTCTCGGAGTGGTTGGCATTAGGAAGGACATCCAGCTGTAGAAACTTTGCCAGATCGGATTGGAGCCTGGTGCAGCCTTCTGGCTCACCAGCCCCCAGTCAAACCGTCCAACCCATGCCAGCATGAAAAGCGGACGTTAAACGATGATGATGATATATATCATATACTCTACCTTGTGTATTGAGTAGACAATGGCTGGGTGGCTAAAAGGCTTGCTTTGCACCATGGGATTTGGCATTTACTCTTGCACAGAACCTTGGGTAAATATTTCTGTTATAGCCTCAGGCCAACCAATACTTTGGAAGTGAATTTGGTTGATGGAAACTGTGTGGAAGCCTGTTGTGTGTGTATATATGTTTGTATGTGTGTTTGTCTCCCCAGTTTCGATTTATTTATGTCTTCATAACTTAGCTATGCAGCAAAAGTGACTGATAGAATAAGTACCAGATTTTAAAAAAGAAGAATAAATAGATAAATAAGTATTGGGGGTGGGGTCAATTCGTTTGACTAAAACCCTTCATGGCTGCAGAGAAATAAAAGATATAAATATCATCATCATCATCATAACTTAGCATTTGTTTTCCATGCGGGCATGGGTTGGACAGTCTGACAGGAGCTGGCTAGCCAGAAGACATCACTGTTTTGGCATGGATTTTACAGCTGGATGCCCTTCACAATACCAACAAATTTACAGTGTAGGCTGGATGTTCTTTATATGTGGCACCAGCACTGGCAGAGTCACCAGATAACTTGTAAGACAAAGATCTCTTGAGAGGATCTGCATGTATTTATATGTATTTTTATGTATGAATGAATGGGAGAAAGAGAGCCTGCCTTATGTCGACCCAATAGAGGGACCAGCTATCCGAGTTGATAGTACCAGGGTAGATAAAGCAATTAAGAGTATGAAGACCGGGAAAGCCCCCGGCCCATCAGGAATCACTGCAGAGATGCTCAAAATATCTGGCAGTGTTGGCTATAGCCTAGTCACCCGTATTACGAACCAGGTGATACACGAAGGAGTCATACCCTATGACTGGTGTAGCAGCATCATAGTCAACTGCTACAAAGGTAAAGGGGACGCTTTAGATACAAATAATTACAGAGGCATCAAGCTGTTAGATCAGGTTATGAAAGTTACAGAGAGGGTCATAGCCCAACTAATTAGGGAGCGAATCAATTTAGATGAGATGCAGTTTGGGTTCGTGCCAGGTAAAAGCACTACTGATGCCTTATTTCTAGTGAGACAGTTGCAAGAGAAATACCTAGCCAAGGATAAACCTCTGTACCTGGCTTTCGTTGACATGGAGAAAGCCTTTGACAGGGTCCCCCGATCCCTTATCTGGTGGTCAATGAGGAAACTTGGGATAGAAGAATGGCTAGTGAGAGCTGTGCGAGCCATGTACAGAGATGCGGCCAGTAAGGTGAGGGTTGGAAATGAGTACAGCAATGAATTCCGGGTAGAGGTAGGGGTCCACCAAGGTTCCGTCCTCAGCCCCCTATTATTTACCATAGTCCTCCAGGCAATCACAGAGGAGTTCAAGACAGGTTGCCCCTGGGAGCTCCTCTATGCTGATGACCTTGCCCTAATTGCGGAGTCACTATCAGAACTAGAGGAGAAGTTTCAGGTGTGGAAGCAAGGTCTAGAATTGAAGGGCCTTAGAGTCAACCTAGCTAAAACCAAAATCCTAATAAGTAGGAAGGTAGATAAAACACAAACCCCTTCAGGTAGATGGCCCTGCTCAGTATGTAGAAAAGGAGTAGGTAGTAACTCTATAAGATGTACCCGGTGCAAGCTATGGACACATAAGAGGTGCAGCAACATCAAAGGCAGGTTAACTAGCAAGTTAGTTTTTGTTTGTGGCAGATGTTCAGGTGCAATAAAGACTGCAAACAAACAGGAAACAACTTCTATCTCATTCCAGGGTGAAAAACTAGAGGTAGTCGATAGCTTCCGCTATCTGGGCGACCAAGTTAGTAGTGGGGGTGGGTGCGCTGAAAGTGTAGCTGCTAGAATAAGAATAGCCTGGGCAAAGTTTAGAGAGCTCTTACCCCTGCTGGCGACAAAGGGACTCTCACTCAGAGTAAAAGGCAGACTGTATGACGCATGCGTACGAACAACCATGCTACATGGCAGTGAAACATGGGCTGTAACTGCTGAGGACATACGTAAGCTCGCAAGGAATGAAGCCAGTATGCTCCGTTGGATGTGTAATGTCAATGTGAATACCCGTCAGAGTGTAAGTATCTTGAGAGAAAAGCTGAACATTAGAAGCATCAGTTGTGGCGTGCAAGAGAGACGATTGCGCTGGTATGGACATGTGGTGAGAATGGAGGAGGATAGCTGCGTGAAAAAGTGCCACACCCTAACAGTTGAGGGAACCCGTGGAAGAGGTAGGCCCAGGAAGACCTGGGCTGAGGTGGTGAGGCAAGACCTTCGTACATTGGGCCTCACCGAGGCGATGACTACGGACCGAGACCTTTGGAAATGGGCTGTGCGTGAGAAGACCCGGCAAGCCAAGTAAGATCGTTGCCAGTGCCCCTGGACTGGTTCTTGTGCGGGTGGCACATGAGATGCACCATTTTGAGCGTGGCCGTTGCCAGTACCGCCTGACTGGCTCCTGTAGGATTTTCGAGCGAGATCGTTGCCAGTGCCCCTGGACTGGCTTGTGCGGGTGGCACATAAAAGACACCATTTCGAGCGTGGCCGTTTTCGTGCGGGTGACACGTAAAAGCACCCACTACACTCTCTGAGTGGTTGGCGTTAGGAAGGGCATCCAGCTGTAGAAACTCTGCCAAATCAGACTGGAGCCTGGTGTTGCCATCCGGTTTCACCAGTCCTCAGTCAAATCGTCCAACCCATGCTAGCATGGAAAGCGGACGTTAAACGATGATGATGATGATGATGATATATAAGATGTCACTAACAACCTGGTCTCTTTGTTCTTGCAGGAAGGTGTGTACACAACGTTTCATGAAATACCAGCACCATGGGAGTACCGTTCGAGATGCCGACTGTATGTGCTTTGAAGGGTACCACTTTGAAAATGAGGACCAGAGGGCCTGTGTGCCCAACAGAGAATGTGATAAAGGTTATGGGCAAGGACCCTATGGTAAGTTAACCATTACATTTATGTGGTGTTGTTTTTGTTTTGATTTTTCAAATGCTGTCTTTCTGGGATTACATATTCCTACATGTGTTTTTTAACATTTTTGTCTACATGTTACTCTCTATGCTACATTCTTAATATACTATGTGTAGTGACTCCCTTGATTATATTCTTAATATAATCAGGGAAGTCCTGGTGACTCCCCATACTATATTCTTAATATAACCATGAGAGTCCTGGTGACTCCTCATTCAATATTCTTAATATAACGACATGAGTCCCAGCTGATTCCCCACGCTATACTCTTTATATATCCATGGGAGTCCCAGTAACTCTCCATGCCATATTCTTAATTTAACTTTGGGAGTCCTGGTAGCTCTCCAAGCTATGTACTTAATATAACCATTGGGAGTCCCAGCGACTCTCCATGCTATATTCTTAATATTACTATGGGAGTTTCAGTGACTCTCCATGCTATATTCTTAATTTAACCTTGGGAGTCCCAATGACTCCCCACACTATATTTCTTAATATAACTATGGGAGTCCCAGTGACTCTCCATGCTATATTCTTAATATAACTATGGGACTCTCAGTGACTCTCCATGCTATATTCTTAATATAACTATGGGAGTCCCAGTGATTCCCCACACTATATTGTTTGTTTGTCCATGGACAAGATATCTCAAGAACCACTGGATGGATTCAGATGAAACTTTCAGGGATGTTTGGACTCGTAACTGACATGAACTGATTAGATTTTAGGATCGATCCGGTACCGGACAAGCATTCTGGATTATTTTTCTGGGGTTTTTTTTTGTTTGTTTGTTTTTTTTATTTTGGAGAGCAATCCGGTTCATTTTTAGTATTCTCATTTGTGAGAGCAGTCAAGTTTATTTCAGATATTCTCATTTTTAAAATCATCTCTGGCTAATCATTGAGAGGACATTGGTGTTGCCTTGACGGAGGTTTGTGCTCTCTGAGTCCTCTTATTATTATTATTATTATTATTATTATTATTATTATTATTACTTTGCCTATCATCCTTTCGAGGTTGATAATATAATAATCCAGTCGAGCACTAGGGTCAATGTAATTTTCTATCCCCGCTCCCATAAATTTCAGACCTTGTGCCTACAGTAGATAACATTATTATTCCTATGTCTCGGAACCTCTACATCATCCATACACCCCACCACTGCAATAACAACCACATCAATGACAGTCAGATACACCACAGTGGTAGCCTACACTACTATCACCAGCACCACCACCACCACCAACAACAACCACAACAACAACCATACCACACAAACAGTCGGTTTAATAAAACCCCAAACAATTGCAATATATTTGCTTGGCAAATAAAACCAAACTGTTTTACATTGTCTGACCATGTTCCACCTTGGATTTATCATCACCAGCATCATCATCATCACCACCATCATCATCAGCTGCAACTGCAACACCATCACTACAACTACCACAATCACCACAACCACTACTACCACCACCTCCACCGTCCATAGAAGAAACTATGCTCGTCCCCCTCCCCTCTTATTTACATTTTCCAAACATGTAAAACTCCCTGTACCCCCCCCCCCCGTGTCCCTTAGCTGTGTACAGTTGTGGTAGTAGTTGTAATAGCAGTGCTATGGTACCAGTTATGCTGTGGTAGAGGTCGTAGCATAGTGTGGTAGTAATGGTGGTCTGCCAGTAGTGGTGATAAAAGTATTGGCAACAGTGATTACACTGTGGTGGTGGTGGTGGTGGTGGTAGTAGCACTAGTGGTAGTAGTATCGGTACTGGTGGTGCTGATAAATCACTTGTGATGATCCCATCTTTTGCTGAGGCATAGTGTATCTTAGACTACATTATCTAATGTGCTCTACCGTGTTATTTAACCCCAGGTCAATCCTGATCCATCACACTTATGATCAAAGATGCTCCAGGTACAACCATCTCTGCTCTGGTTGAGGCATAGTATACCTTGGACTACATCATCTAATGTGGCCTTCCTTGTTGCTTAACCCCAGGTCAGTCCTGATGCATTGTATCTATGATTGAAGATGTTCCAATTCTGACCATCCCATCTTTCATTCAGGCATAATGTATCTTGGACTACATTATCTAGTGTACCCTTCCTTATTGCTGTTTAGCCCCAGGTTGCTCCTAATCCATCATACTTACGATCAGAGTCACTCCAGCCATGACATCCTGTCTTTTATTCAAACATAGTAGTGGTGGTATAGGCTGCAGTAGTAGTGGTGGTAGTAGTAGCAGCAGCAGTGGTGGTGATGCTGCTACTAGGGTAATCATATGCTACTGGGATGGTGGTGGTGGTGGTGGTGGTGGTAGAGGCAGTGTTAGTGTTGTAGTAGCTACAATACCTTGAGGCTGTTTTGAACTGAATTCGTTCTTTTGTTACAGTTTGTCTGTTTGTGTGTGTCTCTGTTATACAATGCATTATGTATATGTGTCTGTCTGTACGCCTGTACAGATGTATATGCTTATCTCTGTCTCTTTTCCATATATATATATAATATATATACATACATACACGTCTATGTGCATGTGTATATACGAATGTGAATATGTGTATATATTTGTGCGTGTGTATATATATATATATATATACACACACACACATATATATACATAGACATACATCATCTATGTATGTGTGTATGTATATGAATATGAGTGTATATTGTGTATGTAAATATATACATACATATATATATATGTATATACATGTATATATATATATATATATATATATATATATATATATATATACAAATGTATATATATATACATGTGTATATATGTGTGTGTGTATGGATGTAGCAGTGTAAATAAATATCAGCTGACCAAACATCACCTCATCACCTCCTTCGAGAAACTCCCTCCACCCTTCCTGGTTCCCTTCCCTGCAGCCATCTCAAGACATTCCAGGTAACTTGTTAATAAAAGACTTACTTGATTGTTTTGGCACATTGCTCACCACTTCACTGCTTCCCTCTTCCCCCCTGTCCCTCCCCCCTCTCTCTCCCTTCACTGTCTGTCTGTAGGTCTCCCTCTTTCATATGTGTGGGTGTGTATGTATCATATATATATATATATATATATATATATATATATATATATATATATATATATATATATATGTACATATATATATATATATATATTTGTATATGTACATATATATGTATGTGTATATATATGTATGTGTGTATATATGTATAAACGTATATATATATATGTATAAATGTATATATATATGTATATATATGTATGTATGTATATGTGTATGTATGTATATATATATATGTATGTATGTATATGTGTATGTATGTATATATATATATGTATATATATACATGTATATGTATGCATGTATATATACATACATATATGCATATAAATTTGTGGTCTTATCAATGGTCTTGTGAGTGTATATGGTTTTATGACTGTATATATCTTTTTCTTGTATCAGACATTCAGCTGTGAGCATACTGATAACACCAATGTGTGTGTGTGTGTATACATTGTATATGTGTATGTATATATATATACATCATCATCATCATCATCATCGTTTAACGTCCGCTTTCCATGCTAGCATGGGTTGGACGATTTGACTGAGGACTGGTGAAACCAGATGGCTACACCAGGCTCCAATCTAATTTGGCAGAGTTTCTACAGCTGGATGCCCTTCCTAACGCCAACCACTCAGAGAGTGTAGTGGGTGCTTTTATGTGTCACCTGCACGAAGGCCAGTCAGGCGGTACTGGCAATGGCCACGCTCAAAATGGTGCATTTTATGTGCCACCCGCACAAGAGCCAGTCGAAGGGCATTGGCAACGGTCATGTACATATATATATACATTGTATGTGTGTGTGTGTGTGTATATATATATATATATATATATATATATATATATATATAGATAGATAGATAGATAGATAGATATAGTGCAGGGAATCGTCAATTAGTAATAAAATTAATAATTAACAATTTAGCCAGGTAGTTCAGTATGAAAAAACCTTTATCGGTAAAACCATTTATTATCATAGATATACAGGGATTAGCTTGAGTTGCTTCTCCAACATACTGAAAATTTAGAAATAGCAGTCAAAGAACTACTGATTCTAAACTACAAATTTTTTCTCTAATGGATGGCGATATTTTATGGCACACACAGAACAAAAACAAAAGGGAAAAACAAAAACAAAAACAAACCTGCCTTTGCTTTTCCCTTTTGTTTTTGTTCTGTGTGTGCCATAAAATATCACCATCCATTAGAGAAAAAATTTGTAGTTTAGAATCAGTAGTTCTTTGACTGCTATTTCTAAATTTTCAGTATGTTGGAGAAGCAACTCAAGCTAATCCCTGTATATCTATGACTATATATATATATATATATATATACACACACATATATACATTGTATGTGTGTATGTATTTATGCATATATATATAGAGAGAGAGAGAGAGAGAGAGAGAGAGAGTTTGAAATGATTCCTTTACTTGTTTCAGTCATTTGCACTGTGCCCATGCTGGAGCAGTGTCTTCATCAGCTCTTTTTAGTGCATCATATTCACTTGATTACTCATTTCAGTTCTGTTGGTGCTGTCCTTTTCTTTTCATTAGGGACACAAATCAATGCCCTGATTTTACTCCACTGCATGTCTATACGTGTGTGTGTGTGTGTATAGGTGCAAGCACACACACATGTATAGACATGTGTGTCTGTGTGTCTGTGTGGTTAAAAAGTTTGCTTCATAACTACATGGGTCTGAGTTCAGTCTCAGTGCACGGTACATTGGGCACGTGTCCTCTATATTCCCAGGCTAAGCAATGCCGTGTTAGTGGATTTGGTAGACAGAAACTAAATGAAGCCCACCACTCGTAATATATACATTTATATATATGTATACATATTAGACGTGGCTGTGTGGTAAGAAGCTTGCTTCCCAGCCATATGGTCCCAGGTTCAGTCTCACTTCATGGTAACTTGGGCAAGCGTCTTCTACTATGGCCTCAGACTGTCCAAAGCTTTGTGAGTGGATTCGGGAGGCAGAAACTGGAAGAAGCCCATCGTATATATGAATATATATATTTTTGTGTGTGTCTGTGTTTGTCCCTCCACTATCACTCGACAACCAATGTCGGTGTGTTTGCATCCCCGTAACTTAATGGTTTGGCAAAAATAGACGAATAGAATAATTGTTCAGCTTACAATGACTAAGTCTTGATTTCTTCAACTAGAGGCGGTGCTCCAGCATGGCCACAGTCAAATGACTGAAACAAGTAAAAGAATGTGTGTGTGTGTGTGTGTGTGTGTGTAAAAATATTGGGAGTGCGTTGCATAACATGAATATTTCACAGATTTAACATAGCAAATGGAAAAATTGAACAAAACCAAACAAACGAAAAATTCATAATTAATGACTCGTTAGTGTGCAGATGTGTGTATTGTCGTTGTCTTGTGTGGTAGAAGTGAATGGGTGTCACTGTTGTACAAGCTGTGCCATTCGTTTCTAATATTCTGCATGAACATGTTTGGCCATTGGGAAATGTTACGTTGCTTGGTAACAGGTGAAGGTGAGCAACTGGAAGAGCATCCAAACATAGAGAATCTGCCTCAAGGCAGACCATCCTGTCTGGCAAAGCTGCACCAACACAAAGATGCCACCTTCTTTAAACAGAACAAGATTTCAGGGACACAAAGAAGACATGAACTACCCATGTCCAGAGACAACTCCTTTTCTTTTTCCCCAGCAGAGCACCTATGCTTGATTTGTAGCAGAGCCTTCTGAGTGCATAGCACACATATATGATAAGCTTCTTTCAGTTTCCGTCTACCAAATCCACTCACAAGGCTTTGGACAGTCCAAGGCTATTGCAGAAGACACTTGCCCAAGGTGCCACACAGTGGGACTGAACTTGGAGCCATGTGGTTGGGAAGCAAGCTTCTTACCACACAGCCACTCCTGGTCTTTTCTATATATGTGTGTGTGTGTGTATACACACACACACACATATATGCAATGGGCTGCTTTCAGTTTCCATCTACTAAATTCACTCAGAAGGCTTTGGCCGGCTCTAGGCTATAGTAGAAGACACTTACCCAAGGTGCTTTGCAGTGGGACTGAACCTGCAACTCCATGTGGTTTGGGAAACAAGCTTCTTTCCACTCAGTCATGCCTGGGCCCATGAATTTTTTTTCTTTTTTTTTTCCATAGTTCTTTTTACTTTTCTTTTCTTTTTTTTTTCTTTTGCCTTGTTTTTACTCATTATTATGAACAAGCAAAAACACGATGACGTCTTCGTGTCTAGGAACAATAATCCAGTTGAAATTCTGAATTTCTATATTTCTGTGAATTTTTCATGTTCCATTTCGAACCTGCAGACAGACAGACAAACATGCTGTTGAAATATTTTTCAGTTCAATAAACAAAATCAATCTTTATTTTATTACATATTGCATCACACTCTTCTTATTGTGTTGTAGTAGTAGTAGTAGTAATAATAATAATAATAATAATAATAATAATAATAATAATAGTAGTAGTAGTAGTAGTAATAAACGTTCCTGTCAAAGACGACATATGAGCTTTTCAGCTTTTGCCAAACGACCTGCACAAATAATTTGTTTATAGTGATCCACTGTATGTGTTGTGTATTAGCTCACTCAATCCATCAAATCGATGTTGCCTGATTATTAAATTAACCCCAAAAAGGGCTGCAGCAAATATTCTGCCGAATGATACCACAGGTTTGTTTGTCAGTTGCTTGATCTTAACCAGTTGAGCATATCCCTTATTAGCTGACGATATGAGCAGAGGTTGTGGAGGAACATCATAGCCATGTGTTGAGATGAATTCTTTGGGGTTTGAATAATTCATCTCTGGAAATATCAGTGTTTCGTTCGCCATCCTTAAACAACCCTTATTCAGGGACCTTTTAAGCGAGATGAGCTACTCAGCCTGAAGACAATTCTAACTGGGCCCCACCTGCGAGGTCATGTACTGTTAATCTTGATATGAAATCACCATATCAAAGACATATGGTTGTGATGCATGTGCCTGGTGTACCCTTATCAGACGCGTAGTCATGATGGGTATAGTGGGGTTTGATATATTTGTACTTTGTCACTCTGATGGCGTGTGCTGCTCTTTTACTCAATAATGATGATGATGATGATTATAACGATGTCTCTTTCTCTTCTTTTGCAGGCGTGTGTGAAAATTGTCTTGCTAAAAATATGTATTCAGATGTAAAGGACAGATTACAAGCATGTAAACCATTAAAAAAGTAAGTCTATTCTTGTTTGTAACGTCTTCCTTGCTTCTGTTGTTTCTCCTCTTTTAACATGTCCAGAGTTCTAATCCCACTGTATGATGAATGGCACCCTGGGGCGGGGATGTCTTTTATAGAAATGTTTCAGGTCAGCGAAACATTTGTGAGATTTATTAGAAGGAAACTGTGTTGAAACCTTTAGATGTCCACCCAGCCACTGAGTACCCCTCTATCCCCCCGCTACACACATACCCTTCACATCATCTCCCTGTTTCTCATTTATATGGCTTTTATTACAATTCTGCTGTCCCCCCCAACCATTTTGCACTACCACCTATCATCTCTGCCCCCTTCTCCTCCTCCCTGACTCACTCCTATTTCCTTCACCTTCTCCTCCCACAAAACAGATATCCCCACCCCCGTCAGCTACTCCCTTCATCATCTACTAGTCATCCCTCTAACCATATGTTATTCATCTCACCAACATACCTGACCTGATGCCCTGTCTCTGTCCCCTTCGCCTGTTCCTCTGTCCCCTTCGCCTGTTCCTCTGTCCCCTTCGCCTGTTCCTCTGTCCCCTTCGCCTGTTCCTCTGTCCCCTTCGCCTGTTTCTCTGTCCCCTTCGCCTGTTCCTCTGTCCCCTTCGCCTGTTTCTCTGTCCCCTTCGCCTGTTCCTCTGTCCCCTTCACCTGTTTCTCTGTCCCCTTCACCTGTTCCTCTGTCCCCTTTACCTGTTCCTCTGTCCCCATCCTCATTACTCTCTTGACCCTTGAAGGTACGTCCTGACACCTCATCATCACCATCTTTATTTCTCCTCTTCCACCTGGGTCAGCCCTGTCTCCATTTTCTGGTAAGCATTCATGAGGGCATTCATAATAGTAGGGTTGAAAGCCCCTGTTTCACTGCCGTAAATCATTACTGGCAGGATGTACTCATTGAAGATCTTTCTTTCAATTTTCATGGAAGCCTTGGGACTTATGAGGTTTCCCACTTTCCCAAAGGCCACCCATAGATAGCCCTGTCTCTCCTCTGCTGTAAGACACCTGAACTTATGCCCCTGTCATACTCTTGCATTCTCAACACCTGACACTAGCCAGCACCCCCGAGATTTCACCCACCTCAATAAAGGGTTCTTGGTTTGCAGACTGCTTAGGGCCAGTGACATGGGGGAAAGCATTGCATACAGTCTTGTCAAACCATTCAACCCATGGAATGAGAATGTTAAACAATGATCGTACACGCACGCACACACACACACACACAGTGGCACTCTGTCAGTTACGATGACAAGAATTCGGTTGATCCGATGAATGGAAGAGCCTGCAAGTAACTGAGCACTCGTTCCATAGACACACGTACCCTTAATGGGGTCCTCACAGAGTTTCAGTGGGATACACAGGATGTGACGAGGCTGGCCCATTAGAAATGGAGGTACTTACTCGTTTTCCCCCAACTGAGTTGACCAGAGCAACATGAAATGAAGTGTTTTTACTCGTTTTCCCCCAACTGAGTTGACCGGAGCAACATGAAATGAAGTGTTTTTACTCGTTTTCCCCCAACTGAGTTGACCGGAGCAACATGAAATGAAGTGTTTTTACTCGTTTTCCCCCAACTGAGTTGACCGGAGCAACATGAAATGAAGTGTTTTTACTCGTTTTCCCCCAACTGAGTTGACCGGAGCAACATGAAATGAAGTGTTTTTACTCGTTTTCCCCCAACTGAGTTGACCGGAGCAACAT
>NC_142953.1:29538749-29561249 GCF_046866305.1 Octopus bimaculoides
GATAACCTAGGAAAAGAAAGAATGGTAATATAAATATAATTAAGAAAATGTCACAGAAAAATGTAACAGGTACACACAGTAAGTGCTCAGACCAGACCAAATGTGTCTGAAATCCAACATTAAAAAAAGACACAAAAAGACTGACACTCTGTTGGTTAAGACAACACATATTCCTGTCTCTCTGACTCACAGAACAGCCTGCTTGGAATTTCAACATGCAAGTAGCTGAACACTAGGGTGGAGTGAAAATAAAAAGTAATTGTGGAAATTGAAAATGCCTGAGGGCTAAAATCTTGCTATATATTATTATTACTAGAAAAATGTTAAATTTTCGCTTAGATCAGTCAAGGGAATTTACTCCCTCAAACCTCCCATACTCCGCTATTGTAAAAAATTTACAAAAATCCCTCATTTTCTGAGTTTTGGGGGTTGCTTGAGGTAGTAACTGCCATTCATTGATCTCAGCAAAAGTTCAGCATTTTTCTAGTAATCAAATATAGCAACATTTTAGCCCTCAGGCATTTTCAGTTTTCACAATTTTTTTATTTTCACTCTCCCCTTCTGACATGTGTATCCTGATTCAGCAATGATGCAGAATATGACAAGGCTGACCCAGGGACAACTCCATTTTGCTTTCTAGGTGGACTGGAGCAACATGAAACAAAGTGTCTTGCTCAAGGATACAATGTGCCCCTGGGGAACCAAACTTGTGACCTTATGATTTACTTATTTTTACCCATCAACACGGATCCAGTGAACAGAAAATATGCAAGGGTGCCTGATCCTAACAAATGACACAGACAAGTGTATTCTCTACAAGAATACACTCTACAGGTAGAGATGACCAAGAAAAAAATGTAAAGGTTGAGACTTTGCGGCTGAGGGCCTCAAGTTTGGTGCCAATGAATCTACCGTTCATTCAAATATGATGGGGCCTGATCCTAACAAACAACACAGATGAGTCTATCTCTGACAGGAAAATTTAGAGGTATTCAAGAAAATATGCAACGGTTGAGACTTTGCCTCGAGTTTGGTGCCAATGAATCTATCATTCATTCCATTTACAAAGTGCATGGAGTTGATTCATTTATCACTGTGTCTTTTTGACAAACGAGCACAGATATGCTTTAACTCTCCAATGTGATTCATTGGTCACTTAGCACTAACCAGATAGGTCATTATACTGTCTGCCTAATTACATAAATACATATGTAAATATAATTTCGTAGTGGTGCAGGAGTGGCTTTGTGGTATGTAGCTTGCTTATCAACTACATGGTTCCGGGTTCAGTCCCACTGTGTGGCACCTTGGGCAAGTGTCTTCTACTATGGCTTCGGACCAACCAAAGTCTTGTGAGTTGATTTGGTAGACGGAAACTGAAAGAAATCCGTCGTATATATGTTTATATATGTGTGTCTGTGTTTGTCCCCCCCAACATCGCTTGACAACCGATGCTTGTGTGTTTACATGCCCGTAACTTAGCGGTTCGGCAAAAAGAGACCGATAGAATAAGTACTAGGCTTACAAAGAATAAGTCCTGGGGTTGATTTCTTCGACTAAAGACGGTGCTCCAGCATGGCCACAGTCAAATGACTGAAACTAGTAAAAGTGAGAAAGAGAAAAGAGTTCAATATATGGACTCATAGAGTTGGCAGATGATGCTCTCTGGTGATCTGAAGAGCTAGCCTTCTGTATTTGCAGTGATTTTTAAATGTACAATTGTACTGTGCAGTGTGCAACATGCATATTGGTGCAGACATGTAAAACAATTTATTATACCCTGAAATTATTATTACATAATGAAGGATGCAAAATGGCCATAATCCTAGAGATATCAAGGGCTGAAATAAATAGATTCACCTCTCATACTTCCTGACTTTATGATCTACATAAATACAATCTTGTCTTCTCGTTCTGTATTCGTTCACCTTAAACAAAATCATTGTTGAAGTATATCAAGTTGCTATTGTCATTAAATAAAACATTTTATATCTTTTATTTCCATTCAAGCTGATAAACCTTTTTTAGTTTTGTGGGTTGGTCATTTTAGTAATTTCACGAATATTTTCACAACTTATTTTATATGTATATATACACATATATCAATATTTATATATTCTTGTCTTGCAGTTGTGAAAAGGTATCTCGATGTACATTAAAGAAGAGTAACGGGACATTTGACAATGTCTGTGGACCTGTGATGGATGGTAAGTTTGTTTTTTTTTTATTATTCTTAAAGCTATTGTTTTTTTGGATGTCATTTCAAGCCAAAACAAACCCATACAATAAAAATCACACACTTGTATATTGGCATAAAGACACGGCTGTGGCCTCAGTAACCCTGCCTAGCTTGCAAAAGCCCCATGTTAAGATGCCCTCCACCAAAGAATAATATGTTGATGAGCAGGAACCTTGAGCCCACCCACCCTGCATCCTGTGTCACAGTAACTACCTCACCCACCACCATCACTGTAACCACCTGACCACAACTACCACCACTGCCTTCACTACAGCAACAACAACTGTCACTGTCAATGCTACAACCACCACACCCACCACCACCACCACCACCATCACTATTATTGTCACTACCAGCAACACTACAACCACCAACACTATCACAATTACCACTAGGATACTTCAGCAACCACCACCATTACAATCATTACAGCCACAACCACTACAACTTATACTGCAACCTGTACCATTACCACCACCACCTCTACCTATAACTTCTGCAACCACAACCACCACCACCTCTACCTATAACTTCTGCAACCACAACCACCAACCAATACTATAATTGTTAGAACCATTCCACCACCACCACCTGCACCACTTTTATGTCAATCATTTTTTTCTGCCCTCCGTCGTTTTTCAGATATTGTCAACTGTGACAACTTGACAACAGAGAAGCCGAAAGTTGAAGAATCTAGTAATACGGCAATCATCGTTGGCTGTGTGAGTGTCTTATTGTTTGTCGGGGTGATAGTTGCATTGTGTTATTACTTTTGCTTCCATCGACCGAGGTCACGCAGTCACAAGAAGCGGGCACCCACCCAGGAGGAGCTCGACGCTGTCGTCTCACAGGTGATAGAGAACGCGAAAAAAGATGAAAAATATTGCAAACAAGGTAAGCAATTGTTTGGTTAGTCCACTTGTTGGCAGGGTGGGGGAGAGGTTGCAGTTGGGAGGATTCTTTTCTGTTTCCTCCTCACAGACACACACACACAGCTATTTTTGAAGTAAACTACATTTGTGGAGAGACCCTGAATGAAGGTACAGAGCTGGAAACGGCTGGTTGCAAATGCAGCTGCATATTCTATGTGCACCAGAAACGCATGTCAGTCATCTCAATCAATTATTCCATATAAATGACTAAAGATTGTCGAATTTTGTATTTTTGCTTATTTCACAAGCACAGGAATGGGAAGAAGGACCAAATTGCCATAAAGTGCAATTGGAATCAATTGTGTGTCCCCCATTTATTTTAATCATGGTATATAGAAATAAAGCAGCGAGTTGGCAGAAGCGTTAGCACGCCGGGCGAAATGCTTAGCGGGATTTCATCTGGCTTCACGTTCTGAGTTCAAATTCCGCCGAGGTCGACTTTGCCTTTCATCATTTCGGGGTCGATTAAATGAGTACCAGTTATGCACTGGGGGGTCGATGTAATCGACTTAAACCCTTTGTCTGTCCTTGTTTGTCCCCTCTACATTTAGCCCCCTGTGGGCAATAAATAAATAGAAATATAGAATGAAAACCGGACAACTTCCCATAAAACTTATGCATGCCATGTGAGTGGTGGTGGTTTTTAATTATTTAAACGAAGGTACAGCACTTGTTATATATTCATTAGGAGTTCAATACCTGACAAAAATGACAATTAAAAAGGGAAAATATAAAGATGTGTCATTCTCTGTATTCTTTGTAATGATCTCGGATTTCCACTTCCCCAAAATACTCATAATCCAGTGAAGTGAACCCAGGATTTATCCATGGGACAATGGGATTACGAACCTTAAGTAACCCTAGGAGCTTCTTACTACTCAATGCAGTTAGTCTACATTGAATACCTGGACAACAACAGAATGCTTATACAGTACCTGCCTGGTTAATTTATCCCTATATACACATCATATATACATATATATATATATATATATATATATATATATATATATATATATATATATATATATAATAATAATACAAATAATATGTGAGTATATGCATATATACGTACATGTATGTACATACCTACATCAACATGTATATATAGATGCATATCTGGGTACAGGACGTCACAAAAAAAACAGGCCACATAGAGAATATTTCCTCCGTCAGCTGCCTCTATTCTAAACTAAGCATTTTGAATAGCAAAAATTCAGATTCAGGTGAATATGGTACTTAAGTTTAGGCACCGGAATTTAGTAAGGTATTAATCATACAATTTCAAAGTAAGGTGATTAAAATCAAAATAAGCAACAAGGATATCTTTATTTTGATATATATATAGAGAGAGAGAGAGAGAAAGAGAGAGTGAGTATACAATGGTGTGCTGAAAAGTTCTTGGTTTTAGGTAAAAGAAAATACAAGAGGATCAGTTAATTATGGTTTTGTTCACATTCATATTGCAGTGTAAAAAGAGCTCAGATGGTTGGGCCTCCAACCAGGCCTTTCATGATCCCCTTAAAGCCAGGAACTTTTCGGCAACCCCTTATATATAAAATGGTATATATGCATGTACATGCATAATATTATGTATGTATTGTAAATATATTATGTTACCTATACACAGACATGTCCATATATATATAGATACATCACTGTTTTCTGTTTTTTGTCTGTCTTTTCAGCCTTAAATACATCTTGTACAATTATCGAGAACAACATAGGTCGACAGATCTGGAGTTTACCACAAGAATTGTTCCGTAAGCACTTCCAAGCTGGTAAATATGAAGTTATAGTGGAAAAATATAAAGGTACAGTCACTTAACCTTCATGTTTCTTTCTTCCATATACATCTGGGGCCACTTTCTCATTTATGTTTTTTATTAATATTATTAGCAGAATTTCATTTGCCCCTTATGTTCTGAGTTCGAATTCCACTTTGGTCAACTTTGCCTTTCGTCCTTTCGGACCTGATAAAATGAGTACCAGTCAAGCCCTGGGGTCAATGTCATCAACTAACCCCATCCACCAAAATTTCAGGCCTTGTGCCTTTAATAGAAAAGATTATTATTTTTATTATCATCGTTATCCTCTTCTCTCAATTTTCTTTCCATTCTTGCTGAGTGTCTTCCCGATGGGCTTCTTTCAGTTTCCGTTTACCAAATCCACTCACAAGGCCTTGGTTGCCCCGAGGCTATAGTAGAAGACACTTGCCCAAGGTGCCACACAATGGGACTGAACTCAAAGCCATGAGGTTGGGAAGCAAGCCATTTACCATACAGCCATGCCTGCACCTATATATATATTTATATATATATATATATTACTCTTAAACAAGGATGTTGTTTGCAGGGACTTTGAAGTTTCCGCCAGCTAACCCATCGTTGGACTTCAAAGTCACTGTCAACATTCCTGTATAAGAATAATATATTTGTACTCTACTAAAGTATAGAGTAACCCATCAGATTAGTGTAAAATTGTTTTTATTAGAATTGAACATGAAAGCAAGCATTTATATATATATGTGTGTGTGTGTGTGTATTATCTATTGTCAATGTTTTGTTAATATATTAACATATGCCAATATTCTTAATTTGAGAGGGAGTGGGTTTGGTTGCTATTTCTAGCCAATCAGACGACTGCATTGTGGCTCTCATCTGGGGTCATTTAGCCATAGGCAATTGCATGTATATATATATGTATGTATGTGTGTTTGTGTGATGGGATATAATAATTAAATTAATTAGCGGCACTAAATGAAACAAACAGAACATGCGGAAATGAACTTGTTTAAACAAATTAATGCCACACTCTCATCGACTGTTTATAAACGACCACCCACCACCTTGCACACAGACCTTACGCAACCATCCCTCATCAATACTACTCGTATGGGTTGGGGTGGGTGTTTGGTTCTCGGAAGGGTTTTTTTTTTATGGCAACCTTCCTTGATTAATTATTTATAGTTGATCAAGTTATTTACTCCTCCCTAACCTTATTCACTCTCTTACTCCTTCCTCTTGCACACTTCTTTTCTTCCTCCCTCCCTCCCTCTCTCGATCAGTGGAGCAGTTGTTGTATGTGTGTATTATCCAATTTGGAAAGGTCAAAGGTTACCTGTAAATCAAACTTGGCGAAATTTTGGCTGAAGAATTGGAAAAGTTTAAAAAATAAAAATAAAAATACAAAGAGGAAGAAGAACCGATGGCATGGATCCAGGAGTCAATTTATAATTAACCAATCTTCTAAAAGAGCAGTGCCAGAACCATATTTACGAATTTCTGTTGATGGCTAATTAGTAAAGATATTGACCTATTGACCTGAAAGTTTTCATACACTCAAATAATAATGCTACCCCGTACACATCGATGTGTGTTTGTACATGCATATGTATATTTCTCTCTCTCTCTCTCTCTCTCTGGCTGTGTAGTAAGAAGCTTGCTTCCCAACCACATGGTTCCGGGTTCAGTCCCACTACATGGTACTTTGGGCAAGAGTCTTTGTCTGACCACAGCCTTGTAAGTGGATTTGGTAGATGGAAACTGAAAGAAACCCATCTTATATATATATATATATATATATATATATATATATATATATATATATATATATGTGAAGGCACATGGTTCAGTGGTTAGAGCGTCGAGCTTACGATCGTGAGGTTGTGAGTTAGAATTCTGAACCGGGCAGCGTGTTGTGTTCTTGAGCAAGACACTTTATTTCACGTTGCTCCAGTTCACTCAGCTGTAGAAATGAGTTGCGATGTCACAGGTGCCAAGCTGTATCGGCCCCTTTGCCTTTCCCTTGGATAACACTGGTGGCGTGGAGAGGGGAGGCTGGTATGCACGGGTGACTGCTAAGCATTTTCTTTGATGCTCTTCCATCTAATTGTATGAATAATAATAATAATAATAATAATAATGATGATTTCATTTATTTGCCACAAGGGCAAAGGATGAGAGGGACAGTACAAAGACAAACACAATGTGTAAGGGTTTACATATGAGGAGATGTGTTGGCACTCTGTCACTTACGACGTCGAGGGTCCCAGTTGATCTGATCAACGGAACAGCCTGCTCAGGAAATTAACGTGCAAGTGGCTGAGCACTCCACAGACACATGTACCCTTAACGTAGTTCTCGGGGATATTCAGTGTGACACAGTGTGACAAGGCTGACCCTTTGAATTACAGGCACAACAGAAACAGGAAGTAAGAGTGAGAGAAAGTTGTGGTGGAAGAGTACAGCAGGGTTCGCCACCATCCCCTGCCGGAGCCTCGTGGGACTTTAGGTGTTTTCGCTCAATAAACACTCACAACGCCCGGTCTGGGAATCGAAACCGCGATCCTATGACCGCGAGTCCACTGCCCTAACCACTGGGCCATTGCACCTCCACATGATGAGATGATAAAATACATAAATAACAAAAAAATAAGTATACACTGTATACAATGAAAAGGAAGGAAAATACACAGAATACAAAGGTTAAAAAAAATGAATTTTGAAAGGTCGGGGATGACAGAGATGTAGTCCTCCTGATACAGGATGACCCCTAGGGATAATCCAGGAACCCCACTGTCCAAGATCTCATCGACCACCAAGGCCAGGTGCCCTCTCTGATTCCCCTTCTCTGACTCACAGGTCTATGCTTAGAGAGGTAATAACAATAGTGATTTCTTTTAAACTAGTTGACAGAGAAGCCATGTTGTACTTGTAATAAACCCAAGCGTTAGATATGCATGGCTGCATTCAATTATGCATGAGTTATTGGTAACAGGAACGCCATTAATGGGGTGGAGGGGGTGAGGAATGCCTAACCTGGACAGACTGGTCAAGAGAGCCATTGACCGATGTTCAGATGGATCACCAAACAGGACCGTTTAAAGGGATGATGGTTACAAGGACAAAGATATGGAAGACAATGGCAGTGGTGGTGGTGGTGGTGGTGGTGGTGGTGGTAAAGACAATCATGATAGTGGGAGAGGAGATGGTGGTGGTGGCGGTGATAATATGATAGTGGAAGAGGTGATGATGATGATGGTGGTGATAGTGATAATGATAGTGGTGGTGATGGTGATGATAGTGACTGAGATATTGATGTCATCCATTGCAGGTAAATAATTAAAAACAAGAAACTAATACTAATTAGCAGAGTTGTCTGTAAATGTGCTTAAGTGTGAGGGTGTGTGCGAGTGAGTGAGTGAGTGCACTTCCTATTAATAAAAAAAAGAAACCATTGATACTGATTGTTACTGGATATATACACGCAATATAAATGGTTTATATACACGCAAGTTTTTGCACGTGGTTCTGTGTTTGTACATGCACACACACACACACACACACATTTTAATACCAACACACAGATGCAGACACTGTAATATATAATACACGCAAATATATATATATATATATACATATACACACACACACAAATATATGCACACTCACACACACATATTTACAAACTTCTAGATAGGAAGACACATATATACACACACGCATATATATATATATATATACATATAAACATTTCTGGTTTTGGATACACATGCGTATATATATATATATATATATATATATATATATATATACATGCATGCATACACACACACACACACATATATATATGTGCATGCATGCACACATGCACGTGTGTTCAAACTTCTCAATACACATACAAACACATGTGCATACACACAGAGCAGTACATATAGAAACACACCTATTCAAACATACCAACATGCACTCACATTTACATTCATATAGAAACATAAAATGATATAAACCTATATCTATAAAGATAATTAGTTATAAATACACATACAAACTCACACACACACACACACACGGTGTGCATGCTAATGTGCTATTACTTTCATATCTAACAGATGTGTGCGCAAACACATCTTAATCTTAACCACACACGCACACATGTATATATATACTAGCACACATATATACTCACTCATAGCAACCAATCAACTATTTATACATATTTAAAAACACCTGTTCATACACACATATAGATTGATAGATAGATAAATAGATATAAAGGCAGATAGATAGATAGTTAGATAGATAGAGATTGAAAGATAGATAGATAGATAGATAGATAGATAGAATGAGCACACGCAAACAACATTAATTATACAAGTGCAAACACACACTATTTGATATATGGATGTGCAAACTGACATAGATCAATATATATGTATAACTTATTGCTGTACTCACACAAATACATGTTTAGAAACTATTAGAGATATATGAACACACACACACAAATGGTCTTCTTATCTGTCTACACACACATAGATAACTATGTACATAGGCACAACAAAATCTTTTTATTCTCATGTAAACATGCTTAACCATATATATATATATATATATATATATATATATATATACACACACACACACACACATGCAGGAGACCAAAAGTGTACACACGCCACTATATATATATATAGTTTACTTGAGTTTTTACCTGTAATTTTGGATTTTGTCCCTAATATTATTATATATATATATATATATATATATATATGTATATATATAAAAATGGAACAAGAACATCACAGGCAACAACAAAACATTCAGTTAGACGATACAAAGAAGGATAGGAAGAAACAAGGATGGGTCATTCAGAGAGCTTTCTGTCGTCAATCAACTTACAAGTCATCATAATTTTGGGAGACTATTTGAAAACGAAATCAACATTATTTGTGAGGCCCTTCCAATTTCAATTTTTTTTTCTCAAACATTACAGTGATGATTATAATTTTCATTATAAGTTAATCTATACAAGAGCAGTCTTTCTAATTTCAAAATAAATTTGATAAATGCTATGGACAAAATTGCCAATCCTTGAGTTAGTTTGGAACTTTTTGAGAATTAGGTACTGCTGTGAAGTTTTGAAGCTCATTTTGGAAACGTGTGGTTTCTGGTTCAGTTCCATTGCGGAGCACCATGTGCAAATGTCTTCTACTATAGCTGCAGACCAACCAATGCCTTGTGAATGAATTTTGTAAACTAAAACCAACACATACATACACACAGACATTTACTTATAAACCAACACATACATACACACAGACATTTACTTATAAACCAACACATACATACACACAGACATTTACTTATAAGCTGAGATACAAACAGAAATGAGCACACAAAAACAAAGATGCATGCCAGCATGGAAAATGGATGTTAAATGATGATGATGATGATGATATATATATATATAAACAAATATATAAATACATACATACATATATATACACCTATCAAACCAAATTTTTGCTCGAGGTCATATTCATACATACATACATACATATATATAGTGAGGCATACGTATATAAACATACACATGGCCTCTGCTCACTGCCAAATATTGCCAAAAATAATGCCGATTGTTGCTAATATTTGGTGCCAAACATTGTTGTGGAGTTGTTTAGTTTAGAAAATATTAGTGAACTTTTGCAAATCATTGGAGACAAATATTTCCAAAAAGATATATATATATATATATATATATATATACATATATATATATATATATATATATATATATATATATATATATATATATAGGCATGGCTGTGTGGTAAGAAACTTGCTTCCCAACCACATGGTTCTGAGTTCAGTTCCACATGGCCCCTTGGGCAAGTGTCTTCTACTTTAGTCTCAGGTCGTCCAAAGCCTTGTGAGTGGATTTGGTAGACGGAAACTGGAAGAAGTCCATTATATATATATGTGTGTGTGTCTGTGATTGCCCCCCCACCCCCCACCATTGCTTGACAACCAATGTTGGTGTGTTTACATCCCTTTAACTTAACGGTTCAGCAAAAGAGACTGATAGAATAAGAATAAGTCCTGAGGTTGATTTGTTCAACTAAAGGTGGTGCTTTAGTCAAATGACTGAAACAAGTAAAAGAATAAAAGAATATATATACATATGTATGTATGTATATATATATATATATGTATATATATATATATATAAAGTGCATATGCATGGTTGTATTGTAAAGAACCTATCTCTGCAACCATGTGGTCAAGTTCAGTGGCATTGTGTAGCACACTGGGGAAAGTGTCTTCTACTTTAGTTCTAGGCTAACCAATGCTTTCTGAGTGAATTTAGCAAATGGAAACTGTGTGGAGGCCCATTGTGTATATATATATATATATATATATACATACACATATGGTGTTTGTTTCTGTGTTCATCACCATTCCATGACTTGACAGTTAGTGTTTGGTTCGTATTAATCAGTGTAACTTAGCAGTTCAACGAAAGAGACTGATACGATAAGTATCAGACTTTTTTTTAAAGTATAAGTATTAGAACCCTTGAAACCAGCGACCCAGCATCATCCCAGTACAATGAAATTTTGGGAAATAAAGGAGTATAATAATTATGAGCAAAACTACACAGTGGTTTGTATTTTAAAATTTATTTCAATCTGCCCCTTGTCAAGAAAATAAAGGACAAGCTAGCTTCATCTGCATAGATCAGAATAACTTATCCAGATGAGTTATTTTGATCCATGCAGACAGAGGTAGTTTGTAATCTATTTTCTTGATAAGGAGTTTTTTTAATCCAAAATATTAAATTAAAAGTTAAAAATACAAACTTTTGTTCTTCTGAGACTTATGTTTTGATTTTATTTACACTTATGTTATTTCCTCGTATTGTAGAGGTATTTCTTAGATACTATTTTGATTCATGTATGTGTGTATATATATATATGTGTGTGTGTGTGTGTGTATTTATATTTATATATATACACATATATATACACATATATATACATATATACACATATATTTATTTATATATATATATATATATATATATATATATATATATATATATATATATATATATATAAATATATATATATATATATACACACACATATATTTATATATATATATTTTTTATTTTTATACACACACACACACGCATATATATACACATTCACAGACACATCTTTTTCATCTATGTATATCTATATCCATTTATACACATGTCTATATGTAGGCATTAATCTATGTGTGTATACTGATATGCAAAGACATACATACACACACATATATATATACACACACACACACACACATCTTTATGCATCTCTGTATATCATTATATTCATATACATATAAATATATCTATGTATATACACCAACTTGTGAGTTCATATACTTGTTCAAGCACTTGTATATATATATATATATATATATATATATATATATATATATATATATATATATATATATATATATATATATACGTGTGTATATACACACACATATCCATATACACTTACTATGCATATATGTACAGATAGAAACATACACACACACACACACACACCTAGTAATCGGTTCAATGTTTTTGTGTTGATAAATAGTTGGAGAAAAGGAAAACTACTGAGAAAAAAAAAAAAAGTAAATAAATAAACACTAACAAAACAAAGCATTCCTTCAGAATCTTTCAGAAATACTACCAACACCACAACCACCACCATCATCATCATCATTGTTATCATCATCAGAAAGTATAAGTTTAATTTTGACATTTTTACCTCTTCCTCTTCCTTCTTTCTTTCATTTCTTTTAATTTTTTTTGTTTTTCATATTTTTTCTGTAGTAATTATTCAATTTATGTAAATATTTTTCACAGTAGCTTTTTAACTTCCTCTCCACCTTTTCCCTCTCTCTCACACACGCACACACCTCCTTCTCATCACCTTTCTCTCTCTCTGTCTCACTTCCCCCTCATTTTTCTCTCTTCCCCCTCTCTCCTTTCTCGTTGTCTCTCTTCTGTGTCTCACTCTCACGCCTCTTTGTCTCTCACCTCTCACTGACCCTCTCTCTCTCTCTCTCTCCTTTCTCTTTTTCTCTCCTATATCTCACTCTCACTGTCTCTCTCTCTCTCACTGTCTCTCTCTCTCTCTCTCTCATTGTCTCTCTTTCTCTCACTGTCTCTCTCTCTCTCCCTTCTACCTCATCCCCCTCTCTCAGTCTCCCTGCTGTCTTTTATGTTAAGTATATGTTTCTGTTCTTATACCAGGGTCACCTCAGATCAAACAGATCTATGACAGAGAGACATTCTGGCCATGACCACCCCTTGTTTATTTTAGCTTTAGACAACATTATCTGGGATCACATTAACTAATGTGTCCTTTTTTTTGTTAAGATGACAAGATGTCCTTCAAAGGGAGATTTTGGCATTTATGATTTCTAGCAGACCACATCACCATATACAGCCACCCCCACCCACCCCCATAACTCTTGTCTCGGTGTGTTGATGTTGTCTAACTTCATTCATGTCAGTCTTCACAGAACAAATCTATGCTGAAAGACAATCCAACTGTGACCATCACTGTTTTTGTTTCTTTTTTTTTTTTATAATAGTAGGGTGGGAATTTAAGGGAGATTCCCTCCATTTGTCAACCGACCAATCAAACCTAGCTGCCCCCTCTCCATCTTCTGTCCTCCTTTTCACCATTTGGCTACCCACATTCTGCCATCTTCACAACCACCCTAACCCTAACATCCACACACTTCCTTCCCCTAGCCATCTTCCCCCTTCCCCATGTAGTCCCAACACCCACTTTGCCATCTCTACAGCCACCCCCAACCTACACCCATCCCATCCTGCCATCTCTAGAACCCACCCTACCCTCCATGCACCCCTTCCATCCACCTGATCACCCACATCCTCCATGTACCCTGCTGCAACCACCTGACCATCCCCACACACCGCCCTACCCTCCATACACCCCTTACATCCACCCAGTAACCCATACTCACCGCACCCTGCCGTTTCTACAGCCACACTATTGCCACCCCATAACGCTCTGCTCTGCCACTCTACAACCACCCCTACAACCATTCCACAACCACCCTGCTCAGCCATTTTCTACAGCCACCCCACCCACCCTACACCCCATTCATCAATTCGATATTACTTTTTTGATCATCTGATCTAAACTGATTGTTTTTACTGCAAAAAAAATAGAAAAAAAATGTCTATTGATTTAGTGGTATTTGTTTAGACTGGCTTATATGATAGGGGTGAGTTGGGGGTGGAGAAAGGGGAGGTGGTTGTGGTGAGGTTTAAGCTGATGGTGGCACTGGTGGTGGTATCATTGTGTGTGTGTGTGTGTGTGTGTGTGTGTGTGTGTGTGTGTGATTGTTGTTGTGATTGTTGTATCTCTGGTGTCTGTTTTGTGTCAGTAAGTGGAATCTACAAATCAGTTGATAATTATATGTGTGTGTGTGTATGTTTTTAATATATGTGGGTGAGCATACACGACCATATATATTAAACATAAAAGCTTATATGTATATATATATATATATATATATATATATATATATATATATATAAGTAGTTAGTTCAATATATAGATGTGTGTATTTATGTATAAAATAGTTGTTCCATTAAATATATGAGTGGACGTATACATTTGTACATTTTTGTCTATCTACTTAACTATCTACCAATCTTAATATTGGAAGCTGGAAAATATATTGGCACTACTTATTCACTATTACACATGTTTCATTAACCTACCTACACAGTATATATACATATATGTATATATATATTTTAATTTATGTATATATTAATATTATCTTGGTTGAAAAACTTTGATAATGCAAATATGTTAATAGTTACCAGGGTAGCAAAAATCACACAAAAACTGGGATATCATACCCGGTTAATGGGTAGAAATTCCATGTTAAAGTGATGCATTTTGAGTAGATATAAAGAATAATAATAAATGGAGCAAAACGCATATAATCAATAAGTTCTTTTAAAGGAACTTATTGATTATATGCGTTAAGTACCATATTCACCTGAATCTATATATATATATATATATGTATATAAATATATATATATATATATATATATCTGTGTGTGTGCTGGTGCCAAGTAAAAAGCCCCCAGTCCTCTCTATAAATTGGTTGATGTTAGAAGGGCATCCTGTTGTAAAAACCGTACCTAAACAAACAGTGGAGCTTTGCTCAGTCCTCTGGCTTTCCAGCTCCTGTTAAAACGTCCAACCCATGCCAGCATGGAAGACGGACGTTAAATGACGATGATGATAAATGATCTATTTGTGTCAGTTTGTCCCCCTCCTCCTGCTTGACAGCTACTGTAGGTTTGTTTACGTCCCTGTAACAATAGTTTGGCAAAAAGACACCAAGAGATTACGTGCCAGACTTAGGATTAAGTACCGGGGTGGATTTTGTTCAACTAAAACCATTCAAAGCAGAGCTCCAGCATGGCCGCAGTCCAGTTACAGAAACCAGTAAAACAAAGCTAAGAGATAAAAGATAATCTTTTGTTCATTCATTTCACATCATTGCTTTTCTGTTGCCATTTTCAGAAAATGGAAATTTTAACAAACATGGACTTCAAATCTACATCATTTTTTTTTATCAGACTCTCTTCATCTTTTTTTTTTTTAATCTCCCTTCTTCTTTTCCTTTTTTTCCCCCATCTCTCCTGGGCTTCCTTTTAGTATCTGAAGAAGGAATATCACCAAAAATATAACTTCAACTTTTTCTGTTCATCTTTCTGTATTCACCTGATAATATTAACTATGAACATTTTTCTTGTACTTTTGTTATTTTTTGTTTTTTTGTTATATTTTGCTGCTCTCTCTCTCTCTCTCTATCTCTCTCTCTCTCTCTCTCTCTTTCCTCTCTCTCTCTCTCTCTCTCTCTCTCACACACACACACACACATACACACACACAGTCATTCCAACATGGTCTAATTTTCACATTTTATTTTTGTATTTTTATATTATGTATTACAACAACACAAATACATTCATGTTTTATAACAATCTTTAAGTTAGTGGTACCATTAACAAATAGCTTGTGTGTGTGTGTGTGTGTGTGTGTGTGTGTAGTATATCTTGTGTACAGATAAATGTACAACTGCTACCGTTAAGTTTGGAGCTCCACATAGACCATCTTAGTCCAGCCTGCTTTCGGTATAGTGGTTAAGTGGCTACTGTACTTAATTGTCTTACTAGTTACGAAATACAGGGCAAATGTATGAGAGATTATGATAAACTCGAGTTCGTATTATTAGTTCTCACATACATTTCACCATTATGGTTGCTTGGAACCCTACATTGCATGTTCCAAGAGCATTTAGAGGCTTAAACAGAATGGATCACCAGGGAACACTTTATTGCATTAAGTTAGATTAGCTATCTGTAATTTAATGCCATAAAGTGTTCCCTGATCGTTTGTCCTGGTTAAACATCCAATGCAAGGTTCCAAGAGACCATAATTGTGAAATATATGCAGAAACTAATAATATACATTTGTGTTTATCATAATTTTTCTCACACATATATATATATGTAAATATATATTCATGTTTGCGTGTGTATTATAAATGATATTTGATGGATGTGAGAATGTAGTCACAAAGAAACACATGTCATGGGGAAACATATGTAGCAATGCATTCATAAAATATAGAAATTTCCATCCGAGAAATTTGTCATTATTCATATATATTTTCACAGACGATTGTAATGATGATGATGAATTCTTATTCTTTAAGCTCTAACTCCTCCTGAAGCTACATCCCCTGCTGATTCAGACATTGTTGCAAGGAGTTCTCTCTTGGAATCGTGGGGTAAGAAAAATCGGCACCCAGCGACCAGCCACCACTGCCCTTCATCTCCATCACAAATGCCACCACCACCCTTTACCTTGTTACTAGCCCACTGACCACTCTCCAGTCTCATCCCTGATACCACCCTCTTCCTCTCCATCACTTTATTAACTTGGTACTTGCCTTTATGAATTGCAGTATATCCCTAACACTAAATTATTAATGTGTACATGTTTGTATGTGTATCTGTTTGTGTGTGTGTGTGTGTGTGTGAAGGCCCCATCTTAGTCTTATACACCCCCAGGCAAATCAATGAACTTGGTCTATGGTATATATTTATTTTTGACAGCAAACTACAGCATACATAGATCAGAATTGGAATCCCTAGACCTCTGAGGGCCCCTAACAATTCAATGCCATGTGCCCTGTAGTATGTATTTATTAACAACAACTCACAGTATCCACACATCAGAATTGGATGCCCCTGACAAATCAATGCCTTGGGCCTTATAGTATTTGACAGCAAACTGCAGCATATATAGATCAAAATTGAACCCTTTGACCTCTGAGCAATTCAAACACCTGGGCTCTATATTATTTATTCATTGACAACCACAACATACATACATTAGAATTGGGTGCCTAGACACACAAACGCCCCTGACAAATCAATGCCATGGGCCCTATAATATTTATTGACAGTAAACTGCAGCATACATACATCAAAATTGAGTACCTAGACATGTGAAGACTCCAAGCAACTTACCAGTATGCCCATGTATTCTTTTCTACTCTCGGCACAAGGCCTGAAAATTTGAGGGAGGGGGCTAGTCAATTAGATCAATCCCAGTATGCAACTGGTACTTAATATATCGACCCCGAAAGGATGAACGGCAAAGTCGACCTTGCTGGAATTTGAACTCAGAACGTAAAGACAGATGAAATACCAGTAAGCATTTCGCCTAGCACTGCCTTAGTATGCCCATGTGTTAAAACAGCACATTTCACCTGTCCCTGAGAGGGGGTTAAGTTTCTGTTTCATTGAATCGTTTGGAATTCTGTTTTTTTTTTTTTTTTTTTTTTCTGTTCTAATTAACACTATATGACTAATTTAAAACTGTTTCACTATTATATTTCTTATGGAATACACTTCGTTTATTTCAATTAATTTTGAAAATAATGAAGATTTTAGTAAAATAACTTTGACATTATCAATCTGGTGTTTGGAACATAAATTGATATGGAATTTTGATGGAAGGTTTTTAGTCCACTTTCACTCTTTTACTACCATACTTCTGTTGAAATACACTGACTTCATTTCAAGTAATTTTTAAAATAATGGCAAATTTAGTAAAATAACTTTGTTGTTATTAAGCTTGTGTTTGGAACATAGCAAAATTTTAATGGAAGATTTTTTTTTTTAAATTTTAATCACTTTCGCCATTTTGCTACCATATTTCTGTTGAAATGCATCACTTTTGTTTCAATTAATTATGAAAATAATGGAGAATTTCTAAAATAATTTTGTCATTATTGAACTGATGCTGGGAACATAAATTAGAAGCAACAAGACAAAGGACTTTCCTTAACATTGACAGCTAACAAACAGGATTTCACTCAACCTATTAATTACTCAGCAGGATTCCACTTGTTATATGCAAGCAACTGAATAACCGGACTCCCCCTCCTCTTCGCATGCTTGCAACTCCATGAGGGAATCCACTTGACCAATTTAATATCTGTTATTTAAACACACTCCAGAATACACCTGTCTTCACTTTCATTTCCCTGTAGCAAATAAATGACCACTTGAAGCTGCGACTGATTGACTGTCACAGCTTGGAATAAAATTGAACTGGTGTGTGTGTGAACGGAGTGAGTGTATGAGAGGGTGACAGAAAGAGAGAGAGAGAGAGA
The DNA here is from genome assembly GCF_046866305.1 of Octopus bimaculoides. NCBI lineage: Eukaryota > Metazoa > Mollusca > Cephalopoda > Octopoda > Octopodidae > Octopus > Octopus bimaculoides. Next base: position 29,557,508 of record NC_142953.1, read on the forward strand.
GAGAGATTAAGTGGTGGGCATAAACAGTATGTGTACAAGGTGTGTGATCTGAATACAGAGAGATAGAGTGTGTGTGTGTCTGTGTGTGAAAGTCAACTGTGACTAATCACCCATCATTCATCACATTGTTGTTTAATATAGAAACTATACATACATGCATACATATATATATATATATATATATATATATATATATATATATATATATTTATTAATAAGGGTAGAAATTGATATTAATCAATTAGAACCAGTTGTTTAGCATATTAAAAAAATCCGAAGATTAAAATTATATTACATACAAAAATAAGAGGAATGACCAGCAAAAGTGAACTCCTATATGCTAGAAATAGATGCCGAATCATCTAACCACGAAGAATATGTTCTCAATAAAAATTTAGCGACACAACAGACTGTAAAAGGGCAAGACAAATGAAAAAATACTAAATAAAAAAGCGATTAACCTACGTACCATGGTTTATTATATATATGTAATATATATATATGTGTGTGTGTGTGTATGTATGTATAGATATATGTGTATATATATATATATATATATATATATATAAACAATATATGAGTATATGCATATATATGTACATGTATGTATATACGTTCATCTACATGTACATATAGATACATAACTGGGTACATGACGTGGCAAAAGAACAAGGACAAAAATGGTAAACAAGGTGCAACAAACAAGCAGGCCACATAGAAACATCCCCTTCATCAGCTGCCACCATTAAAACTCCGGCGTTTCGAAGAATTAAGGCAGTACGCATCGTTAAAATGGTTCTTCCCACGAACACAAAAATTAAATTGTTTTCGTGGAGGGTAGTGGCGGATGGAAAACAAGACAGGAAAACGAAACGGTGAAATAAACAAACATATATTGTGAAGTATATTTGTCACCTAAATGTGGTGGGACCCATAGGGGACGATGCTACTGTTGTTTATAGCCCCAGGAAGACGTCTCCTCCAGCTGGCTAACGACACACTGCCTGAGTCTGATTAGTATTTGCGAAGGGAAACCATCGTTCCCATCTCTAGCGTGATGTGATCGACACAAACCTGGGTTTCTGGGTATTAACCTGTCATCAGCGTGTGACAATCACCAGCTAGCGATGACAGCTCATTTCAAACACCGAATACTATATGCTTTTACGAGTGACAAACTGTCGCTGATCTCAAAAAAGGAGAAACAAGCAATAATAAATCTCTGAGCAACAAGTAAACAGCCGCAGCACAGAACCGCGAAGTATATTTGCCACCTAAATGTGGCAGGCCGACAGCAGACAATATCTATCCACACACACACACACATATATATATATATATATATATATATATATATATATATATATATATATATACAGGGTGTCCACAAAGTCTGGGTACATGGGGATTAACACATACTTTAAGAAATTATTATTTCTTATATTTAATTATGTTATGATTTTATTTACTCCATGTACCCAGACTTTGTGGACACCCTGTATATATTATATGTATGTGTATATATATATTAGAAGCAAGAGGGTGACTCAAGCGCCAAGTGTTTCATGCCTGTTGACCCTTGAGGTACTCAGTTGCTTCTGCTAAATATCAATAAAAGTATATATATGTACAAATGCTCAGGTATCGTCTGTGTAATTAAGAAGGTCACTTTACAACCTCGTGGTTTTGGGGTTCAATCATATTGCATAGTCCTTCAGGCAGGTCTCCTCTACTATGGCTCCAGAATGACCTTTACCTTGTGAGTAAATTCGATAGACAGAAGTGTGTGTATGTGTATCATTAGTTTGTGTTGTATCCCCCTCCAACTCCACCACTTGACGACAGGTGTTTGGTTATTTACATCCCCTTAACTTAGAAGTCCAGCAAAAGACACCAATAGAATATGTATCGGACTTCAAAAAACAAACATAGGTACTGGATTTGATTTGTTCATATACATACATATATATATAGAGAGAGTGTGCCAATGGACTGGCCCCTATGCAGGTGACACATAAAATACACCATTTCGAGCGTGGCTGTTGATCGTTACCAATGTCGCCTCCCTGGCACTTGTGCCAGTGGCACGTGAAAAGACATTTGAGCGAGATCGTTGCCAGTGCCGATGGACTGGCTCCTGTGCAGGTGACACGTAAAATATACCATTTTGAGTGTGGCCGTTGCCAGTACCGCCTGACTGGCCCTCGTGCTGGTGGCACGTAAAAGCACCCACTACACTCTTAGAGTGGTTGGCGTTAGGAAGGGCATCCAGCTGTAGAAACTGCCAAATCAGATTGGTGCCTGGTGTCGCCTCCTGGTCCACCAGTCCTCAGTCAAATCGTCCAACCCATGCTAGCATGGAAAGCGGACGTTAAACAACAACGGTGATGATGATACATATATATATATATATATATATGTATATACATATATATATATATATATATATGTATATACATATATATATATATATATATATATATATATATATATATACATATATATATATATATATATATATATGTATATATATATATGTATGTATGTATGTATGTATGTATGTATGTGTTAAATAAAATAGGATAACAAGGCCAAGGTGATTTGATATTCCAAGGACATTTCTAAAGAGAAAAGATGATCTTGCAGCCTGCTGTAAGATCACCTTTCTCTTTATAAATGTCCTTGGAATATCAAATCCCCTTGGCCTTGTTATCCTATTTTATTTAACACATACACACTCACACATGACCTGCCTGAGACTCCTCACTCATGCTATTATATTGAACCGGGAGTCTGACAGTGGTCCTTCCATAGCACTTGCATAGCCTTACCTGCCTTTTGGGTCTTCTGGATCCCCAAACCTCTCATATCTATATGTGTAGTGCTCCAGCTGGCCTTAGCCCAGATAACTGAAAGAACTCAAGAACAAATTAAATCAAGTGTTTGTATGTGTATGCAACTATTTATATTTAGAGCTAACATTTACATTTTATTTATGTTTTTCTTTTAGTTTGCTTGAATTTTTAATATCAAAAGGTGAAACACTTAGTTTAAAACTAATTGTTATATAATATCAATACATCATCATCATCATCATCATCATCAGAGTTTTATGCTACTCTGCTGTTTGTGGCCTTTCACTCTGGGTCAGATCTGATCTTAGTAGACCTACGATCAACTAACAAAACAGCTGTGAAAACCACAGACTGTGTGTGTGTGTGTGTGTGTGTATTTATATATGTATCGAGTGTTTGAGGTAAATTATTATTTATAATGAATCTTTCAACGGGACAAAAAAAAGTGCTAAATAAATAGTTTTTATTCAATCCTGATTACCTACTTTATATATATATATATATATGTGTATATATAGCAATAAGAAAATGGAGGAGAATATGCGGTATCCATCGATACCTCCATTTTCTTATTGCTATATAAATTTAGGGTAAAACAACCCCCCCTTTTTACCCGCACCCACTTATTACACTTGGTATAACACTAGTGTAGCAATAATTGGGTACCCTCCCAGCAGAATATTGGATAGATACTATGCCTTAGTGGGTTGAATCCTCAACCCCTAACTCTCTTGCAGTATATATATATATATATATATATATATATATATATATAATGAATGTATGTATATATATCTATGTATGTATGTATGCATGTATGTATTGTAGTGTACAGTATTATATATCTATTATGGCCGATCATACCAATTGGTTTCACACTAGGGATT
>NC_142953.1:29566249-29581249 GCF_046866305.1 Octopus bimaculoides
CCACCACTACTATCACTGTGCTACATCCAATACTGACATAGAACCACTGCCTGTGTTAACCACAAAACTATATAACCAAATATTACCACTACCAAAAACTACAGACAGCCAATATCACTACTACCGTCGCTGTAACCTATACTACAAAAAAAATCACTTAAAAACTACAACCACAGCCAACATCATCAAAACGACCATCCACACTGCAACAACTGCCAATACTACCACTAAATATCAGCTACTGCAACCAAAACAGTCACTACCATTGTAACCACCACCACCACCCCACCATGGGAACTACCACCAATACTGATAGGACAAATTCACAAATACTACCACCACAACCATCAATACAATAACAATAATGATGCTGTCATAACTGTAGCCTATACCACCATCATTACCACTACATGCCACAACAATCACATGTACTACTATTTCTGCTACCACCAAGGCAGTGGAAAATCTCTCAAAAGAAAAACTAAAAAGAAATAAGGGTCATTCCTTCAAATTGGGGTCGCTCCTTAATCCCCATATTTGAAATATATTTGTTTTTGGTTTTTTTATTTTGAAAAAATAATTGAGGGAAAGTGACAGGGTTCCTGACGAATATTTTATTCTTAAAAACTTGTTTTGTTACCATTAGTTTAGCACTTTTCTCCCTGTCTCTCTCTCCCTCTCCCTCTTCCTCTCTCTCACCCTCATATGTAACCACCTTTCCCCCCCACACACACACACACACACACTGCAAATAATGTTGAGGATACCAGATTATGTGAAATGGGCCTTTTAACAGCCAGACCACGAGACCAGTGCTAGCTCATCTGATAGCATAACCTGTATTGCTTTGTATATAGAATTTTATGTATGTATCTGTGTGTATATATATATATATATATACACACACACACACACACACACACACACACACACTCGTCACGTGATCACATGACCAACCAGAGTATCATGTTACAATTGTTTTAGCCATCGAATGATGCCACCCTGCTGGCTAGGCAAGCAGGCCAACACTTCCCCTTGATCGATAGGGGGGGACTGGAGCAAAATGAAATGAGGTGTTTTGCTCAAGAACACAACGCACCTCCCAGTCTGGAAATTGAACCCATGGTCTAGCGATCGTGAGTGCAACACCCTAATCACTAGGCCACATGCCTTCACTATATGTATATATATATATATATATATATATATATATATATATACACGCACACACATATATACATGCTCATACACAACCTACCAGACTCCTCACTCATGCTATTATTGAACCAGGAGCTTAAAAGCAGTCCTTCCATAACACTTACGTAGCCTTACCTGCATTTTGGGGTCTTCCGGATACTAAAACATCTCATATTATTATATATATTGATTGATTGATTGATTGAGGGGATAGTTATAACCCACGCAATTGCTCATCAGCAGATCACATAGGATCCTGTTTAGCATAGCTTTCCAATAATCAAAGGAAAATGAGTGAGACTTCAATTAACTCAAACAGGAGCCGTTCGCAACTCCAAGGTAAGATCCTGTAGGTTTAATATAAGTCATGCAGAGTAAATAATAATAACAATAATAATAATAACAACAATAATAATAATAATAATAATAATAATATTGGTAATAATCTAAATGAGTAAAGGAGAAGTCAAATCGATGTTACGCTCGATGTATTTTTTATTTCCCATCTCATACAATGTTATGTAATGCATTTCCATATATAGAAATATGTCCTAATGAATTTATAGTTTGTTCACTTTGTCAGACATCCTTGATTTGAAAATACAATTGACTCATGGCTATTACGTAACATTGCATGACATGGGAAATAAAAGAATTAATCGTTTATGAAAACAATTGTAATGTTAATTTGACTTCTTTTTTCCTAACTTAAATTTTTATTCCATATATATATTTATATACATGTGTATATATATTTGTGTATGTATATATATATTTATATATATATATATATATATATATATACATATATATTTTAAATACATATATATCTATATATATATTTTATATATACATATATATTTTTTATATATATATATATATATATATATATGCACACACACACACACATACAACTAATCCAAACATGTAACATGCAAATAACAGAGTCTTCTGTGCAAGCCGCTACTTCACCAAGAATTCCCTGATGGTCTTGTTTCAAAATATTGACAGATGATAACCTGTACAGGATGGCCTTGGACAACTTTCGTCATCACATCTTATTTCCTCCATATTTGGTCTACATCTGATTCTAGGTCTTCGGATATAGATTCATCTGTGTCAGTGGAAAGTTCAGGTTCTTCAGCCCTTTCTCTAAACTCATTCACATTCAAAGAATCCTTTCCTTGTATCTTTTACTTCTCTGGTTCTCATTAATCTTATTGCTATCTCAGCAGTTTCATTGTCGTCAACTCCATCTAATTTTATCGCATTCAAGGCTCTTCTCTCTCCTTGTAAAGCCATCCACATCATGAAACTAAGTGAAATAGTTTTTGTTCTTTGTGATAAAAAAGGTGTACAAGATATTATCCCCTTAGATTTGTAATGATAGGGGTTAGTGCTATCAATTTCTTCATCATCACTATAAAATCATCCTTACCATTAATGTAACTTTCTTGTAAAAGATACATCTCAGCGTTTTCTCAGGACTGTGACATTTAATCTTTGAAGCAAATCTTAAGACTTCTAATGTTGCACATTTTTCATACCCTGTTGATTGAGAATCGACTCTGACCCCATCTCATGGATCATTTGGAAATCATTTAACAAACATGTCAATTCCTGCTATTTTGAATTTGGGGTTTGTAGTGTATCTCTTACTGTTTGTTTCTACAAAAGCAAAGAAGCTTGAAAGACCAATATTTCCAAAAGAGAAACTGGCTAAATGAACAGCTACATGTGCCTTCTCCAATCTGTATAATAATATCAAAAACAGAAATAATTCTTGAAATTCTGGATCAGTTGGAGAGGAACGAGCCCTGTCTAGGAATAGATCAATGTCTCCTAATCAGTGATTTTAAAAAGAAATGGAAGTGCTATTACATCTTGAGTTTGCCCTCTTTCAGTGTCTTATGAGTTCCAAAGTCTGTGACTATTTCTCAGTGAATATTCTCATGAATGAGAATACAAGATGTACATTGGAAGCTTTTGCGGAGTTGATTAACAATGCTTTTGTGAAGATCTTTTCCAAACTGATCCATTCTTGGGATTTCTTTTTGATTCATTCTTGGTGAAATTGGAGAGACAAGTGAGGCACATTTGAAGCAAATTGGCCCAGAAAGAATACAACAGATGCTTGAATGATCCATTGGGAATTATTTAACAAGTATGGAGTAGAAAGGGCAAGAAATAAACCTGGGATTTCTGTATGGTCTTCAAGACATGTGCCTAACTGTTTTTGCTATCTTTTTGTAGAACTGTAAATTTCATCATCCAAAACCCCTCAACTCCATCTGAGCCGGATGCTTTTCAGTTGTTTATCTTACTACTCACATGTCCCCTATTTATCTTAATGTCTTGTTCCAGGAGATATATTTGTTTCTTTCATGTTGTGTAGCCACTTTGTATTAATGTTGTACGTTTCCTTCTCCTCCACCCCCATATTGCTCCAAAATCTTTGTTTCTCCTTTTATTTCCTGATAAAATCTATTTTTGGTCAGTTTTGAAGATTCTCTTTTCTCTGTACTCTTTGATTCTCTGATCATATTGAGTGATTTTTTTTTTTGACTCTCTTCAGTTGCCTGTGTTTTAGTTTGATTCCTACCTGTAATCCTTTGAAATCAACATCATACCTTTTTTTCAACCTGTTATATTTCCACTGATTCTTCAGTTCTCTCTTCTTTCTTCTGACAGATTATTCTGCATTCTTTTTACGTCTCCAACGATCCTCCTCTTCCACCGTGGTCCATTTTCTATCTGTTTTGGCTGTTTTATTCAAATCCTATATTTTCTGCCACCATTATATTTGTTGCATTTAGTCTGCTAGTTTCGGTGATATTGTTTGCATGTGTATACTTTTAAGATCCTGTTTACTTCTCCAGTTTCTTAGTCACACATCACTCCAAAATTCTCCGTCCTTACCAACTCTTCTACTCTATCTACAATTCATTTTTCTTCATCGGTGGTGGCCGTGTCAGTTACCATTGACACCTCAAGCAGATTGATTTGTATTTCTTCTGCCATTTAAGGAGCTGTATTGGTCTTGATCAGCTCGTCATTATTAGCGCTATTACATTCATCTTGTATTGTCATCCTCTTCGTATACTCTTCTCTCGATAATTTCCACTTCTGAATCTATTAACCAGATTTTCTTTCTTGTCACTCTGACAAAACTTTTCTTCTCTCGTTTCACATATTCCACAATACTGCCATTCTCAGTACATCTCTCTCTCTTCATCATTCAGATTACTCTGTCAAATGTGAAGCTTATTTATTCACATTCTTTTGAATTAGTCAGGCATTCTCTTGTAGCTTCAAGATTTCAATGGTGTGTTTCTATATTTTTAGACATTGTAGGGTAGGCGTGAGAGGTTGGATCTGGTCAGTTTTATTAACATAAAACAGGCAGAATATTTGGGCTGGACGAGACCAGATTAAACGCTAAAGGATTAATGGCACTCTATGACAATTGCATTTATTTCTTTGCTGAATTTTTTCTTTAATTCTTCTATGCTAGCAGTCACAGTTTGACAACCAGACCCATCTTGCTTCTCAATGGGATACCTAGGCATAGCACCTTCATCACTGGTTCCAGTTCTGTTTATGCCATTATCTATAATATTTCTTTCAAATATTTCACTCATAGGGTTTGTTTAAGTGGTTTTTGTTTTCTTGTGTTTTTTTTTTTGTGACATCATTAGATGGATTACCAGTGAAGGTTCATAGAAACTCCATCCACCCTCTATATGAGGCAGTTAAACCACATCCAGTCTCACACTGGCGTTTTTACTACTACGCTTGGTTTATTTTCAGAGTTGTCCTTTTCTCGGTTGTCTGCTGTCCCCTGTTCATGAACCCTAACCCACCCAGATACATTTTTCAAGGTTTACTCCTCTAGAATTGTGTTGTTAGTATTGATGCATCACATTCTGAGAAGGCTTCTTTTTCTTCCCCTTTCTCTCTCACTTCAAGATATGATCCATTTGCGGATTACCAAGTGTTACTGAAGGGCCTCAGTTACTTGAATAAAGGCTGCTCTGTATCCCTTTTGTATTGTTAATATTAAGGCTATCTAAGGCAGCGAGCTGGCAGAATTGTTACCACACCAGACAAAATGCTTAGCAGGAATTTTGTCCATCTTTATGCTCTGAGTTCAAACTCCACCAAGGTCAACTTTGCCTTTCATCCTTTTGGGGTCGATAGAATGAGTACCATTCACGCACTGGGATCAAGGTAATCAAGTTACCCCTTCCCCCCAGAATTGCTGGCCTTGTATCAAAATTTGAAATCAGTATCATGGCTGTCTGCCCCATGGTTGTAACTTTTAGAAGGAGATAGTCTGGGGTTTCTGGTGTTGCTTAGGTATTTTTACACCAGTCCCCTGCCCTTGCTCGCACTCTCTCTCTCTCTCGTCCCTTTTATATTACCAGCCTTCACGTGGCTACCCTAAAGTTTTAGACATAATAGGAAGAGTTGGGGAGGAGTTCAAATAGTCTTTGGTGACATTTTTGGTTCTCTTAGTCTTAATTATAGGTATTTGCTAGATCTTCTTCTTTCCCATTTTTGGCATGATGCTGTCTTAGAGAGATAAATGTTAGATAGAAGATAGTGGTATCTGGTATAAAGAGCACTTAATTTGTAAAAAAATACTACAAAAGAGATGAGATTAAAGGATTATTATGTATCGGGGAAGGGAAAATTGATTAGAATGTAGATTCTTGGAATGGTGGTGGGGGCTGGAATGGATGGGCACATCGCAAGCGAACTAACTAGCCTTCAACATTGATGCATTGGAAAAAATATATCTGATTGTAACGTTAATGAGAGAGAGGGAAATTAGAATATATCTTGAGAAAAAAAAAATTGAAATATTTATAAAAGATATCTTGCAAACAGACTCAAAGATTACTGCATTTTAAGCAAAATACCAAGCAGTGACAACAAAACCCAACAAAATAGAACAATTTTATTAGAATATTTTGACTGACTTTTATGTTTCTGAAAGAAGATAAAGAAGGAGAGAAAGCTATCAAGCTTTTAACACTGATGAGAGAAAAGCATTTTCCAAATGTAACTTGTTTCAAAATAACTATCCTTTTATTATAATAATAATATCATATTATCATTATCATTATTATTATTATTATTATTATTATTATTATTGTTATTGTTATTATTATTAAGGTGGTGAACAAGTAGAATCGTTAAAAAGCTTGACAGAATGCTTTGCAGTATTTCGTTTGGCTTTATGTTCTGAGTTCAAACTCCACTGAGGTTGACTTTGCCTTTCTTCCTTTTGAGGTCGACGGCAGAAGTACCAGTTGAGCACTGGGGTCAGTGCAAACAACCTAACCCTCCTCAACATTCCTGCCCTCATGCCTATAGCAGTAAAGATTATTATTATTATTATTATTTGGCAGAATTGTTAGCATACCCAACGAAATGCTTAGAAGTATTTCGTCTGTCTTTACGTTTTGAGTTCAAATTCCACTGGGGTCGACTTTGCCTGTCATCCTTTCGGGGTTGATAAATTAAGTGCCAGTTAGGGGGGTGGGGTTCAATGAACTCAACTATACCCCTTCCCACAAAAATGTCAGGCCTTGTCCCTATAGTAGAAAGGATTATTATTATTATTATTTAAGTATTGGGATACATGTAATTGACTATCCCCTTCCCCCCTCCCCCCGAACATTTCAGGCCCCCTGGTTATTGTAAAAAGGATTGTTGTTGTTATTTCTGTTTTACTTTATTGCTAGGATGTGTATAAAGTCAAACCACAAAGATAAAGTAATTTCATGCATATATATATGTGTGTGTGTGTGTGTGTGTGTGTATATATACATATATATATCCTGCCAAAACAGTCGCACAAGTCTGGTGCAGTGGCTTTTGTGGTACCGTCCCACCCATGCTAGCATGGAACACGGACATTAAATGATGATGATATATCTGTATGTATATATATATATATATATATATGTATGTATGTATATGTTTGTCTGAAACGAAAAAGAAATGAAAAGATAAAAGCTGTAAAGCTTTTGGTAAGGTTTGAAATTTTAGTGTGACCTTTGATGAGATGAGGTGTTTGACCTTGAGTCAGAGGTCATTCAGCTGCTTATTCAAGATGTCTTCAGGTTAGGACCAAACCAGTTAAAGAAAACCATATTGAATTTATCAAGGTTTTTTTTTTAATGTTTTTTTTTTTGTGGGGTTGGAACAGTTTTATCGCATTAACCAACCAAAGGAAAATGGTTGTGGGGGGAATAGGGCCCATGACCTTATTCAATACTTCTAATGGTGGTGGTGGCAGTGGTGAGTGCTACATTTGTTGACAATGTTTGTGGTGGTGATGATGATGATGATGATGATGATGACAAATGTTCATCATGACGACGATGGTGATGTGTTATTTGTAAATATTTCTGGTGCTCCATAAAATTCCTTATTCAAACACACACACACACACGAACACACAAAATATTAAAAAAATGATTTATTTTAATAATAATAATTATAACAATAATAATAACAATAACAATAATAATAATCTGTTCTTTATATTTGTCACAAGAGCTGCAAACAATGGGATATTACCTGCATATGTTACGAAAAACAAACAACACAAACAAACAATGGTGATGAGAAATGGTAACTGAATCAAGAATGTGTAAATGAATGCAGAAACTAAAAGTAGAGAATGGTATGTTCCAAACGAGGGGGGGGAGGGAGCAGAAGTGTCATTCATGGGACTCACCCACCCCTTCCACCTCCAAAAGATTCCCAAATGACTTTTACTACCTACGGAAAGTGCTCCTCCTCTTCCCTCCCCCTCTTCTCTTCCAGCTGTGTTCTCCGGGCCTACTGGGTGCATGCTTGAGAAGGTAGGCCCATTCAAACCGAGCCAAACTCGCTACTCTCAGCAATTTTACCCCAGGAGGGTAGCAACCTTCCTCTCGACCATCATCTCTCCTGCCAGGGGTTGAGTATTCAATAATGACCTTAGGAAATGCATGAATATCATCACTGCCTAAACTTGCTGGTGTTACTATCATTATTATTATTATTATCATTACTATTATCATTATCATCATCATTATCATCATCATCATTATTATTTATCATTATTATTATCATTATTATTATTATTATTATTATTATTATTATCATTATTATTGTTGTTATCAAAGTACCAGTCAAGTACCGTGGTTGATATAATCAACTTACCCTATCCTCTGAAATTGCTGGTCTTGTGCCAAAATTTGAAACCATATTATTATTATTATTTTTTTTTTTTTAATTATTTTTTTTATTATTATTATTATTCAGAATTGTTCGCATGCCGGGCAAAATGCTTAGTAGCGTTTTGTCTGTCTTCACGTTCTGAGTTTAAATTCTGCAGAGGCTGACTTTGCTTTTCATCCTTACAGGGACAATGAAATAAGTATACCAGTCATGCATTGGGGTTGATGTAACTGACCAGCCCTGCTCCCCTGAAATTACCGGCCTTGTGCCAAAATTTGAAACCCTTTTTTTTTTTTTTTTTTTGTAAGATGGTAAGCTGGCAGAACCATTTGTTTGTCAGACAAAATGCTTCGTGGTGTTTCATCTGTCTTCACAGTTTGAGTTCAAATTCCACTGAGGTCAACTTTACCTTTCATCCTTTCAGGATTAAAAAAACAAGTACCAGTTGAGCACTGGGTGGGGGTTGATGTAATTGCCTAGTCCCCTCCCCACAAATATCAGGCCTTGTGCCAATTGTAGAAAGGATTATGTTAATTTAAAAACTTTTTTTAAGTTCATTTCAAATTCTCTGGGGTTAATTTCATGCCTCCATTATCCTGGGACTAAGAGTCGATCACATAATGTACCAGTCATGTACTGGGGACCAAGTAAAACCAATTATACCCTACCACTCCCCTCCTTAATGTGTAGTCATGTGTCTAAGAAAATAGTAGTAGTAGTAGTTCATTGTGTTAGTCAGTTGTCAAAATCAGGGGACAGAAGAACAGAATTGGTGAAGTGATGACAGATCCATGAATTGACAGTCGGGATTGGTCAAATGACTGTTGGGATCAGTAAAATGATGGTAAAGTGCCTGTTGGGATTGGACAAGTGATAGGTAGTTCGTCAAGATGACTGCTGAAATTGGTGCAATGACAGCCAAGATTCATGAAGCAATGGCCAGGATGACAATTGGAATCACTAAAATGTTGGTCAGAATCAGTAGAATGAAAGACAAGATTGGTAATTAGTAGAATGACAGACAGAATTGATAGAACAAGAGACAACACACTTTGGTATTTTTAACATTACCTCCAACTCTGTATTTTAAGTTCAAATCCAGCCATGGTTTATTTTTGCTTTTCTTCTTTTGGGAAGTTGTGGGGGAAGAATTAAAAAAAAAGTACTCATCAAATACTAGGGATCGACTCTTTGTGGCCTTGTTCTGAAATTTGAAGCATCATCATCGTTATTATTATTATAATTATTGAGTGAGAGAGCAGTGCATGCCATCAATGTGACACTGGAGTTTTACGAAGCCCATTCTACCCATCATGACTACCCGTCTGATAAGGGTACACCAGGCACGTGCATCACAACCATATGTGCGCGACATGCTGATCTCGTATCAAGATAAACAGGGCATGACCTTTCAGGTGGGGCCCAGTTAGAATTTTCTTCAGGTCGAGTAGCCCATCCTGCTCAAAAGGTCCCTGAATAAGGTTTGTTTAAGGATGTTGAGCAAAACACCCATGTTTCCAAGGGTGAATTATTCAAACCCCAAAGACTACCTCTCAACACATGGCTATGATGCTCCCTCCCACAACTTCTGCTCGTGATCAGAGATGCACATATCGTCAGCCACCAAGGGACATGCTCAACTAATTATTATTATTATCATTGTTATTATTACTATTAATATTATTATTATTGTGGCAAGCTGGTAGAAACATTGGTGAGTTGAACAAAAATGCTTAATGGCATTTCGTCTGCCATTAGATTCTGAGCTCAAATTTTGCCGAGGTCACCTTTGCCTTTCATCCCTTGGGGGTCGATAAAATAAGTACCAGTCAAGTATTGAGGGTCATTGTAATTAACTATCCCCCTCTCCCAAATTTCAGGCCTTGTGCCTAGAGAATAAAAAGGATTATTATTATTATTCTAAGACTGTGTGCTGGTAGAATCGTCTGTGCACCAGGCAGACTGCTTTATGACATTTCATCCATTTGTACATTCTGAGTTTCAAATCCTGCCGAGGAAGATTTTGCCTTTCATCCTTTGGGGGTCAGTAAAATAAGTACCAGTTGAACACTGGGGGGTCGATGTAATCAACTCATCCCCTCCCCCAAAGTTGCTGCCCTTGTGGCAAAATTTGAAATCATTATTATTATTATTATTATTGTTGTGGAAAACTGGTGGAAGCATCTTCATGTCGGACAAAATGCAGATCCATGCATTTTACCGATTTTTATGTTCTGAGTTTGAATTCCACTGAACTCAACATTGCCTTTCATCCTTTAAGGGTCAATGGAATAATACGTATACTAGTTGAGTATTGGGTTTGATGTAATTGACTAAACCCCTTCCTACAAATTTCAGGCCCTGTGCCTGGAGTAGAAAAGTTTATTATTATTATTATTAAATTTCCATTTTATCTGTTCTGTGTTCAACTCGCATGAAGGTTGGAAGCACCAACAAAGGGCTGGGGTAATCCCCTTTTTTATCTCCCTTACTGCAAATTTCAGGCCTTGTCCCTAAGTTAGAAACAATTAGCTGAAAGAATCATTAAAGCATTGGGGAGGGAGCGGGTTGGAATCCCTTGTTGTATTTGCTCCAGTTCATTACATTTTGAGATCAAAACCCTGCCAAGTCAACTTTGCCTTTCATTGCTTTGCGGGTCAATAAAATAAAATATTAGTCAAGTACTGGAGCTGATGACATCAATCCCGAACCCCTCAAAATTGCTGGCCTTGTGCCTAAATTAGAAACCATTATTATTATTATTATTATTATTTCCTCATGACATAGGCACAAGGCCTAAAATATGTGGGAGAGAGGGTGCTGTCAAATACATTGACCCCAGTATTTTGCTGGTATTTATTTTATTGACCCCACAAAAGATGAAAGGTAAATTTGACCTTGGCGGAGTTTGAACTCTGCCACTAAGCATTTTGTTTGGCATTTCGTTTATCTTTACATTCTGAGTTCAAATCCTGCCAACGTCCATTTTGTTTTTTATCCTTTCAGGGGTCAATAAATAAGTTACCAGTTGAGCAAATGGGGTCAATATAATCGACTGCACTCTCCCCCAAAATCTCAGGCCTTGTACCTTTAAGTAGAAAGGATTATTATTATTATTATTATTACTATGTCCACCTGGGTGTGATTGTAGGGTTTATCGATGTGCAGTGTATTCTGCTTCATCTCTGGCACTAATACAATATATAACATACACCCTGTGTTAAATAAAGAGGAGAGGCATTGAGGCCACAACTTTCCATTCTCTCTCTCTCTCTCACCCTATGTCGACCTATCTATCTATATTTCTCCCCTCTGTTCCTATGCCCCCTTTAAACTCACCAGCTACAAAAGATCTTTGTGCCCAGCTGATAACACAGACACCTCCAAAAATTATCATCTCTTTGTTTAGCCCTAGGTCAGTCCTGATCAAAAGACGTTCCAACCATGAACATTTCATCATTTTGATATGTACAAGAGACTACATTCTCCAATGTACCCCACCCTCTGGTTTGTTTTGTTTTTTTTTCTTTCTGTTTTAATACAGCAAGTCATGATTTGAGAGGGAGAGAATTGGCTGCTATTTCTATGGTTAGTGTTTGTTAGTCTTTCATTCTGTGAAGGTGATAAAATATTATACCAGTCATATATTGAGGTAGATTTCACTGATTTGAACCCTGTATGAAGGGGTTCGCCTTGTGTTCACTTTATCATCTCATTGTCTTGATGTACATATATATATATATGTATGTATGTGTGTGTGCGTATGTATATAAATATATATATATATATATATATATGAGAGAGAGGTGGGGTAAAAATTTTGTGTGTGTGTATATATATCTGTATATACATATAAACTTTTATTCATATATATATATATACATATATATATATATATATATATATATATATATATACACACACACACACATATATGTATGTGTATACATATATTTGTATGCCTTGCAGTAAGCATAAATATGAGAGCGAGTGTATATATATATATATATGTACATATATGTATTTTTGTTACTATCTTCCTTGTCATAAAATTTTTTATTCCTACTTTTATGATTATTATTATTATTATTATTGTTATTTATCATTATTATTATTATTGTTATTTATCATTATTATTATTATTGTTATTTATCATTATTATTATTATTGTTATTTATCATTATTATTATTATTGTTATTGGTAAGGCAGAAAGCTGGCAGAATCATTTGCCTGTCAGACAAAATAATTAGCAGCATTAAATTCTGGTTCTTTTACGTTCCGAGTTCAAATCCTGCTCATGTCCAACTCTACCTTTCATCCTTTCGCGGTTGATGAAATAAAGTGCCATTCAAGTACTGGAGTGTTGATGTAATCAACAACCCCCACCGCCCCTAAAATTGCTGGCCTTGCGCCAAAATTTGAAACAATTACTATTGTTGTTGTTGTTGTTGTTGTTGGTGTAAATGTATATATAATTTGTTATTTTGCAATATTTTTTATACATATTCTCTGTAAAGTTTTTTTTTTATATTTAAATTCCATATTGATTTTATATACACTTTGAAGAAATATTTAGAATATAAACATGTTCACTCACACACACATACACACATACATACATATATACATACCCAATTAAACATATAAGCTGTGACACTGATGTGCACTGACAACTGTATATAGTCATTATACATATGGAAATTGACATGCACAGATATGGTGCTTATGTGTATACATACATGCATGCATGTATAAAAGTGTGTGTATATATATATATATATATATACACAAACACATTATTACATATGCATATATACATAATTGCACACATGCATATACATACGTGTACATGCGAGACCATATAAATACGCTTTATATTTAGTCTTTTTATTTGTGTATTCATTTATTTTAGTTGTATTATATATATATATATATATATATATATATTTTTTAAATTTTGATTTTCAAATATATTTGAGAATCTACAAAAATAATGTTTATACATAGCTTATTATACAGCATTGTGTGTGTGTGTATGCATAAGTGTTTATGTGTGTATGAAAAAACTGGTAAGAACTCATTTTGATAGTAATAATGATAATAATAATAATAATAATGATAAATATGTACAAAGGATCTTTATTGTATAAATATGTATATACACATTTTCATATAAAAGAGACTAAATTGTTTTATGATTATTAATTATTATTATTATTATTATTATTATTATTACTATGGCGGTGAGCTGGCAGAATTGTTAGCACGCTGGACGAAATGCTTAGTGGTATCTCGCCTGTCGCTACTACGTTCTGAGTTCAAATTCCGCCTGGGTTGACTTTGCATTTCATCTTTTCGGGGTCAGTAAATTAAGTACCAGTGAAACACTGGGGTGGGTGAATGTAATTGACTAGTCTCCTCCCCAAATTTCAGGCCTTGTGCTTTCAGTAGAAAGGATCATTATTATTATTATTATTATTAAGGTGGTGAGCTAGCCTTATCATTAGGCAAATGCTAGGCAAAGTGCTTAGCGGCATTTTGTCCATCTTTACATTCTGAATTCAAATTCCATCGAGGTCAACTTTGCCTTTCATCCTTTCGGGGGTTAATAAAATAAATACCAGTCAAATACTGGGTTCAATGCAGTCGACTTGTGCCCCTCCTCCATAACTGCTGGCGTTGTGCCTAAAGTAGAAAAGATTATTTTTAATGATGGGACTGAGTGAGAAGAATCTTTAACACGCCACACAAGATGCTGAGCAGTATTTCTTCTGGTTCTTTAGATTGTCACGGTCATCTTTACTTTTCATGTCTTCAAAGTTGATACATCAAGGCTCCAGTCGAGTACTGGCTTTGATGAAACCAACATGCCCCTCCCATCAAAATTACTGGCTTTGTGCCAGAATTACTATTATTTTCCTCTTCTCAGTGCTCTTGATATTACTTGCTCTGGTTAATTTTGTGAAATTGGACAGAGTCTCTTTCCACAAATTATAAGACTTGGTACTTAGGTCTTAAGCATCATGATTATTATTATTATTAATACTAACAATGTATTTTTGCATATATATATATATATATATAATAATATTATTAGGGACAAAATCCAAAATTACAGGTAAAAAACTCAATTAAAATCAATTTATAAAAAATTAAAATTAAATTGAGCCTTATAGATAAAGTATATATAAAATATATATAGTTTTAGGGAAAATAACCAATTTTCAAGAACTCATCGATGAAAATCCACTATCACATATAGAAAAATTAATATTAAAAGCACAATAAATGAGTATAATATAAAGTAAAGTAAATATCATAAGATAAATATAAATAAATATTTATTGTGCTTTTAATATTAATTTTTCTATATGTGATAGTGGATTTTCATCGATGAGTTCTTGAAAATTGGTTATTTTCCCTAAAACTATATATATATATATATATATATATATATCTCAAAAAATTCAAATATGAGCTTTGACGCTAAATCCTTATATATTAAAGATTTAGCTTCAAAGTTCTTATTTAAATTTTTTTATATATAACCAAGGAGATCG
>NC_142953.1:29583749-29603749 GCF_046866305.1 Octopus bimaculoides
TCTCGAGCCATTCCTGGCTAATAAGGACAGGATTCCCTGTTTCATTGGAGCATAGGTTCCCCACCTGGATGAAACACAGGTGAGGTGTTAGACGCAGGAGGAAAGAGTGAGAGAAAGTCGTGGCAAGAGAGTCAGCAGAAGTTCTGCCAGAGCCATGTTGAGCTTAGGTGTTTCACTCCTAAGCACACATTGCTTGGTCTAAGATTTGAACCCACGATCTCTCAACTTGCCCAATGTGCCACACAGTGGAACTGAACCCAGAACCATGTCGTTGGTAAGTACTATGTCTGAGTAAAAGAGGGGAAGGTCACATCGGGAACACATTTGATCATAGACCTGTGGGATCTGGGATGACCAGGTGCTAAACAAGGAAAGATATACAAGAGGTGTTGTCCCAGATATACTATCACATGGGATGGTCACGGATGGAGTATATTTGACCATAGATCTGATGGATCAGGGCTGAGCTGAGGCTAAACAAGGAAAGATACATTAAATAATGTAGTCCTAGATACACTATGCCTGAGTAAAAGATTGGGATCTTTTTTAAAACGGGGGCGCCAGTTTTCATTAATGTTTTATGCAGTGTTTTTGGTACCGAAAGACTTTCAAACTTCGTATACTTATCTATTTTGTGTTATAGAACAGAAAAAAATTTTTGTATTCGAATTTATTTCATTTAAAAAATTGTCTTATTTCGATAATTTCAACCAATCACTGACAAGTATTCAGTTGTTTATATTTACTCCTTTGGCTGATTAAGTGGTGTAAAGCGTATTTAATCTCCATAACTTCTGACATTTGCAGAGAGGCAACACGTGTGTTCGTTTTCCTTCGTTTTATTTGCTTTCTAACCCTAACCCTGCTCCTTCCCTCAAAAACCAGGCCATATGCCTATAATAGAAAGGTTTATTAGCTACTGCCAATAAGCTTCAGCCATTTTTTGACAAGGAAATAATAATTTTATCACTGCTAGAATTGTTTCAGAATCGTTTGTTTATGTAGTCGGCACTTAATGTATATCGGCTGAATGGACGTCAGTCATTGGTTGAAATTACAGAAATACGACAACTTTAACATGGAATAACTTGCGATGTACTTTTTTTGTTAAGAAGACTAAGAGAAAAAGATGTTTTATATGACACATTCTACCAGTGTTCCAAGTTTCAAAGTGTTTCGTTAAGAAAATACTGGCGCCCCCGTTTTAAAATAGATCCAAAGATTGGATGGTCACAGTTGGAACGTCTTTCATCATAAGTCACCTGGATCTGGGTTGAGTTGGAGTTAAACAAGAAAGGCTACATTAGATAATGTAGTCCAAGATAAACTATGTCTGCAGAAGACAAGACATAATGGCCACAGCTGGAATCTCTTTGATCTGAGTTCTGTTTGATCAGGACTGACCCGGGGTTAAAACAACAACAACAACAACAACACGAGTGTAATGTTTTGGAAATTTGTTAGAAAAGAAGAGAGAAAATAATTTGGTTTTTTTTTGGTTGGTTTATTATGGCTGAAATTTGAATAAATTCCCAGTAGAAAACAACATTAAATAAATATGGTGTCTTGTAATGATTGTGTGAGAGAGAAAATATATGAGAATGAATGTTTGTATGTGTGAGAAAGAGAAAGTGGGAGAGAGACTTCGTGTGTGCGAAAGAAAGAGCGTGCATATGTAAGACAAAGTCTGTGTGTGTATGTGTGAGAGAGTGACAGATAGACTGTGCTTGTGAAAGAGAGATACAGATTGGGTGTGTGAGGGAGAGAGAGAGAAAAGGAAGCCTATATGTATGAATATTTGTATATGTGTGGAAGAGTGTTTATGTGAGAGTTTGCGTGTTTATGAATGTATGAGAGGGGTTATGTGAATGAATGTATGTTTGAGTGTGTGTGTGTGTGTGAATGTAGGTTCGAGAGTATGTGTGAATGAATGTGTGTGTGTATGAAAGTGTATGCGTGTGTTATGTGAATTAAGGAATGTGTGTGAGTAGCCATGTCTACTATGCATCAAGTTGAGTGTATATATATATATGTAAGTTATTGTGTGTGTGTGTGTGGCTCTGAGTAAGCGTTTGCGTGTCTGTGTGTGTGTAAGCCAGCTGTGCGAAAGTGTTGCATCTGTAAAAGAATGTACATACATGTTAGACATGTAGAAAGGTGTACAAACACTTCCTGTGAGAGTATATGTGTGCATAGTATATATACACTGTATATGTAGTCGGTGTTACAGTATCGTGCTAAGAAAACTGTAGGGTTAAGTGAACCGAAGGTCTCCAGAGGAGGAACTCTGCTCATGGAGGTGTTTCAGCCTTTAACTAGTAAAAACTTCCACGAAGGTTTGTTTATAAAAATATTATTTATGTGTGTGTATATATAGGCGTAGGAATGATTGTGTGGTAAGTAGCTTGCTTACGAAACACATGGTTCCGGGTTCAGTCCCACTGCGTGGCACCTTGGCCAAGTGTCTTCTACTATAGTCTCGGGCCGACCAAAGCCTTGTGAGAAAGAAGCTCGTCGTATATATATATAGATATATAATAATACAAAGAATATATATACATGTATACACACATATATGTACATACTTACATCTACATGTGTATATACATGCATATCAGGGTACAGGACGTTAGAACAATAAACTACAGACAACGGAACGAACACATAGGAAAACGGAAAGCCACTTGGAATATCCCTTCATCAGCTGTCTAGATTTGAAGTTAGATGTCACTACTGTTCATATCATCTGTGGATAAATTCAAAATTTGATATCACCAGTAGTAGCATTGGTGGAACGCAGTTATGATAGCTTTAAGGAGCTATGAAATATCGTAATGATGCTTAATGAGCATCTAGCTGCTAGAAATAAGAGCCAAGTCTTAAATAATCCACCGTAGCGCACCAATATAACAGAGAAAAACAGTATGCGAGGACGAATTATATATATATATATATATATATATATATATATATATATGTATGTATGTATGTGTGTGTCCCTCAATATCGCTTGACAACCGATGCTGGTGTGTTTACGTCCCCGTAACTTATCGGTTCGGCAAAACAGACCGATAGAATAAGTACTAGGCTTACAAAGAATAAGTCCTGGGATCGATTTGCTCGACTAAAGGCAGTGCTCCAGCAAGGCCACAGTCAACAAGTAAAAGAGTAAAAAGTAAAGAGTATATATATATATATATATATATATATATATATATATATATGTATACATGTCTCTTAAAGGATAGAGCTCAAAATCAATGCATTGAAGATACTTTATTGCAGCAACAATTATAATAACAGAAACAACCACAATAGGCCAAACCTATGCACATTTCAATAGGGTATCCCGGAAAAATAAACCACATCATGAGATGTCTCGTAAAATATTGTAACAAATTACAACATATTACAAATTTCTGGATACTCCATCTCTTCAGGGTCGCATTATTGCCATCACCAATACTATTATTAGCAAAACACACACATCATCCAAGAGGGTGAAAGAATAATCGACGGCACACCACCTACCATCGTTATTTTCTTACAGAATGTAAACAAACCAGTCAACCGAAATCCAGCGACGTACACCGCCCGGTTTACAGCGTAAAAATCCCTTGCCAATGAATTAATTAATACACTATCGTTATAGGAAGATCCGATAGGAAATCTTGATGTACAGGGGGGATGAATTTTTGGCAAGGGATTTTTACGCTGTAAACCGGGCGGTGTACGTCGCTGGATTTCGGTTGACTGGTTTGTTTACATTCTGTAAGAAAATAACGATGGTAGGTTGCGTGCCGTCGATTATTCTTTCACCCTCTTGGATGATGTGTGTGTTTTGCTAATAATAGTATTGGTGATGGCAATAATGCGACCCTGATGAGATGGAGTATCCAGAAATTTGTAATATGTTGTAATTTGTTACAATATTTTACGAGACATCTTATGATGTGGTTTATTTTTCCGGGATACCCTATTGAAATGTGCACAGGTTTCGCTTATTGTGGTTGTTTCTGTTATTATAATTGTTGCTGCAATAAAGTATCTTCAATGCATTGATTTTGAGCTCTATCCTTTAAGAGACATGTATACATATATATATACAAAAACTCAACTGTGAGTTTTTGGCTAAGACTGTTAACAGATACTATATATTTTGTAAAATTTGTTTTATAAAAGTATATATTTAATATATATATATATATATATATATATATATATATATATATATATATATACTCAGGTTTGGTAGGTGAGTTCAGTAAAAGATTTAGATTCTAAATTGAATGTGGTACTTATGTTTAGGCACCAAAATATAGTGTGGTATTATTCAAAAACAAGGTGATCAAAAATCAAAAAAAGCAACACGGATTTTGAAGGTTATTGCAATACGCACGTTTCATGCCACTCCATTTATTTAAGTAATGCGAACATTACATTAAATGCAAAATGTAGAGCAATCTTCAGCTGCACAAGAATATAGAAAATTACAGCAGAATGGACATATTACTATTGTGGCAACATTTAAAATCTAAGTGGAAAGAAGAATTCACAAAGAATACATATATATATATATATATATATATATATATATATATATATATTAATAAATTATAGGGTAGCAAAAAAAATTTTAGAAATTTTATTTACCACCAGTGGTCTAGCATTTTTTGTATTTGCTGCCGATTAGGTAAACCGCAAGTACGCGGTATATTTTGAAAAAATTAGACATAGGAACACGAACCATGCTGCGTATTGACTCGTGCTTCATATGTTGTCTGGTCATTTCTGCTGACGATAGTCCGACCTTGTAAGATATAATCTTTATCTTACTAAAATTGACTTGAAACCATGGTACAGAATATAGATTGGTAAAAGTTTTTATTTTTCATTTCCTTTCGAAATTATCCCAAATTTTTGTGGTATGTAGTCTTTTGCTGCTATTTCTAGCGAGTAGATGTCCTATTATAGGCATCTCTGCATTTTAAATGAATATATATATATATATATATACCAAATGATAAAAAGACAAAGAAAAGTCTTTAACACATCTTTAATGATTCGTTACAATATGCATATGTATATATATATAGAGAGAGAGAGAGAGACAGAGACAGGGAGAGAAATGTATGTAAATGGTTAAAATCCTTTGAAGCATTTTAGTAATAAAATAAAATGAATGTAGTTAAAATTACGATAATTAATTAATAGAGCATAACTAGGGAACCGTGCCCACATCCACAAGTTTCTTAAAAATGCACCTTTTTCGATCAAATTCACCAGATATATGTTTTAAATGATCAACACAGTTGTTATCTAAAACCTTGGAAATATATCTCTGAAACAATTTCATTAAAGAATATTCATTTTTCTCAAAAATGAATATTCTTTAAAAATGAGGGGAAACAAAAGTCGGTGGGTGTCACGCTTCGGTAGTTATACGATCTATATCTATATATAGCTGACCGCCTAAAATTTTTTCTGCAAAATAGGGGTAGTTTATGTTCTTCAGTCAAATGATACCATTTAAAAATATAGATTATGATTATGTTATTAAGATTAGCAAACAATTTATAATTTTAATCTCGAAGAAGTTTCGGGTATTTCCGCCGTTCTTCCGGAAAGGAAGAAGCCACCTTGAAAACATTTTATCGTCTGCGCTCGATCTTATTTATCGTCTTTATTGTTTCCTCAGGATAATACTCAGAAATATTTCTAAAACGGTGAGTACCATGCTATTATTTTAATTATTGGTTCTATATTTCATTGAATTATTTTGTTTGCAAATTGTTTCTTTATCAAGAAAAATGTCTAATTATATATTTAAAACGTGAGCAAAATTTCGCAGGTGGTTGATCCGAAAGTCGGTGACCACTCTTCGATAAATGATTAACTTTAGCACATTTCTATCTTTTACTTCCAATTTTTATCAACACAGTTGTTATCTAAAACCTTGAAAATGTATCTCTGCAACAATTTCATTAAAGAATATTCATTTTTAAGAAAGATGAGGGGAAACAAAAGTCGGTGGGTGTCACGCTTCGGTAGTTATACGATCTATATTTATATATATATATATAGCTGACCGCCTACACTTTTTTCTGCAAAATAGGGGTAGTTTATGCTCTTCAGTCTATATTATTAGCATTATCCTGCGATTGTGAATTTAAAATCACTTCTTTAACTTTCTAAGACATCTCAACGCTTCTAAAAGCAAACTTCGTTTCTTTGTTTACGTTCATCGTAATTTGAATTTAATAAATATATATATATATATATTTTATATACAACAAATTCCGATATAATTGTAATCTACATCATTTGTAACGTATCTTTTGTAGAAAATTTCATTAAAAAAATTATCCATTTTCCAGAAAGTTTCAAGGAAACAAATATAGTTTGAAATTACTCATTTTGCCCCATTTACCCCTCCCCATTCTTTATTCAATACTTAAAATTCAGCACTTTGCTGTAGTTATACAATATATTACGGATTTAAAAACTGAAAAGGTGTTGAGAAGGTGATAGGAGAAAATTAAGCCAAAATTTCAGTCTGTTGGGTGGCAGGTAAACGTCAATGTCTTGAAATGATTCCACCGAAAAACGAATACGAAGTCAGGAAGTGTCAAATAAACCTTGACAACCGATGCTGGTGTGTTTACATCCCCGTAACTTAGCGGTTCGGCAAAAGAGATCGATAGATTAAGTCCTGGCGTCGATTTGCTCGACTAAAGGCGGTGCCCCAGCAAGGCCACAGTCAAATGAAAAACAAATAAAGGAGTAAAGAGTTAAAATTATATACCAAATGATAAAAAGACAAAGAAAAGTTTTTAATACATCTTTAAGTATTCGTTACAACATACATACATATACATATATATATATATATATATATATATATATATATATATATGTGTGTGTGTGTGTGTATATATATATTTAGAGAGAGAGAGAGAGAGATAAATAGATAGATATAAATGTATTTAAATGGTTAAAATCCTTTGAAGCATTTTAGGAAGCCAATAAAATTAAATGAATATTGTTAAAATTACGATAACTAATTAATAGAGCATAACTAGGAACCGTGCCCACATCCACTGAGTTTCTTAAAAATGTACCTTTTTCGATCAAATTGACCAGATATATATTTTAAATGATTTAAAATTACAATTATATGGAGAGAAAAAAATCAAAAGCTAAATTCTTATTGAAGGCTCACGGGACATTTTTTTAACGAATACTTGTACTTTTTAATGAAACTTTCCCGAGATACCTTTTCGAGAGTATAAATTATGATTATGTTAATAAGATTGGCAAACAATTTATAACTTTATTCTCGAAGAAGTTTCGGGTATTTCCGGCCTTCCTCTTTTACCCGTACGGAAAGGAAGAAACCACCTTGAAACATTTTATCGTCTGCGCTAGATCTTATGTCTTGTCTCTCTCTAACAACGTATTTTTACCTCGGGATAATTACTCTGTAAGAAGATATTTCTAAAACGGTAAGTACCATGCTTTTAGTTTAATTATTGGTTATATATTGCATTCATTCTTTTGTTGGAAAATTGTTTCTTTATCAAAAAAAAAAAAAATGTATAATTATATATTTAAAACGTGAGCAAAATTTAGCAGGTGGTTGATCCGAAAGTCGGTGACCACCCTTCCATAAATGATTAAATTTAGCACATTTCTATCTTTTACTTTCAATTTTTATCAACGCTTTCAAGAAATATTTATTAAGTTATTGACTTTGAGGGGAATATATGTTTTTTACAATTGTTCACTACTTTACAAAAAACTATATCAGCTAAACAAGTGGCCTTTTCTAAATGCTTTAAAAACACTATAACTTACTCAGAATTCTATTTCAGAAAATTAGCTCCGTTCTCTTAGAGCATACAAAAGGTAGATTTAGGGTGGAGGGGCAAAATGAGTAAGACAAGATAAAGTAAATTTGTTTTTTTAATTCTCCAAAATTACATTTGGGAAAAGACTTTTACACCTAAATATCCATCCTTCGGCATCAGAAAGATCAAAAATGCACCAAAATTTTACAATATCTAAGTCAAATGAAAGAGGATCATGGAAAAATGGCACATGATATGAAATTAACGTAAAATATTCTTTGTAGCTTCATCATCATCTGCTGGAATGGCTCTCTCCTTCATATATTTATGCACCGTGCAATTAAAGAGAAGAAATTATTGAAATTAATTATTATTCGTTTTACCTCATTTTCGACATTTTTTTTTTTTCTCTTTTTGAAAATTGAAGATTAACAAATTAGATATCAGTATTGTGAAAAAAATGGACTTGGAATCCGAGAGAGAAAAGAATTTTGTTTAAGTAGCAAAAATTATTGATATTTTATCAGCAACTTGAGTGACAATCGAGTGCAATTGTCGGAAAAGTTTGTTGAAAGCAAAAGTGTGATCTGACTATATTCGAAACTCTCTTTAGTTCAATAGCAACAACCTATGCTGACCAATTTTTACTGTCAAAGATGATGCAGTACTCGCAATGTAATGATTACAAAGAACTAGGGGGAAAATAAGAAGTTTTAAATTACTCATTTTGCCCCATTTGCTCATTTACCCCTCCCCTTTCTTTATTCAATACTTAAAATTCATGGCTTATAAACACCTTCCGCGCTGCAATTGTATCTTAAATCAAAAAATGAAAATATGGAAATAAAGCATAGACCGTGTAAGTAATGATAGAAAATAAACAGAAAAATAAATTGAAAATTTTATGAATAAACGACATTTCTTTTA
This sequence comes from Octopus bimaculoides, assembly GCF_046866305.1. Classification (NCBI taxonomy): domain Eukaryota; kingdom Metazoa; phylum Mollusca; class Cephalopoda; order Octopoda; family Octopodidae; genus Octopus; species Octopus bimaculoides. Next base: position 29,592,527 of record NC_142953.1, read on the forward strand.
TGCTTACACACGTATATATGCTTATGCATATATATGTCTATTGGATTATATATATCTATACACACACACACACACACGTATATATACATACGTATGTATGCTTATATAAATATATATACATGTATACATACACTCCGTCTGGCAGGGGTCGCAAATGTAGCGAACACTCTGCCTGACTGCTGGTGGAATGTCGTGGTTTCTTGTTTTTTCCATTTCTCCTCTCTCACTCCTTTGTGTTCCCTCTTTTACGGTGCGTTGCCAATCTCCACGGTTGCTGGCAACCGCTTCCCAGTTGCTAATATTGATGTCGCAGGCCTTCATGTCCCTTTTGCAAACATCCTTGTATCGTAACAACGGTCTTCCCACAGACCTAGTGTCCCTAGCAAGCTCTCCGTAGAGTATGTCCTTGGGGATTCTGCCATCTTCCATACGACTAACACGTCCAAGCCATCTCATACCGACTACACAGCCACAGCAGGAGATGTGTTAGGACATGAAATGTTAAAACCGGACTAGATTGTTTTATGCGCAACTCCTTGGTCTCTCGAGACAAAAAGGATGCCAACAACATACATACATACACGTATATATGCTTATATATATATATGTGTGTGTGTGTGTGTGTGTGTGTTAGAGTATCTCAACTGATCAACATAACATGTAAACTCCGTAATGTCGTTTTCCCTGAAGATATTTCACTCAACTTCAAAATGCAAACTTATTTTGTTTTGTGATTTGTATTGAATGTAAGTTGAAACAATTATAGACAATGTTAATTAATTAATTTATTTATTTATATCCATTAAATCTCTCCATTTCCTAAAATATATAAAGATATCAAATATTATAAATTATTTTAGAAATATCTCTTTAAAATATAATATATTAAACCTGTGTAACTGGGATAAAACTATCCCTTTAAGAGGTCCATCCGCTGTGATGAATCTACAAACAAACATACAAAACATCTCATGGGTATATTCCCTCCCCCCTCTGAAGAGATTATGCTCAGAAATATGAACATAATATTTAATTAATTTCACTGTGCATAATTAAAGCAGCTGTAAGGGATAATGATCGATTTGTTGCTGATAATAAATAAACTCTTATTAACTTCAAAATCATTTTCTTTTTCTTCCATGAAGCTTCTGACCCCGAATGGGAAGATCTGCAAACAGATCTCTGATTTTTTTTTCGGAGAATTGTTGCAATTGCTTCCTCCATAGTCATAATATCCCAAAGATGGTCATATTCGTCGCCAAAAAAAAAAAAAAAATCGCCGAAAACAATCACAGTAATGAAAACTTGGGAATCCAAAATTTTAGGATTGCGGGTTCGGATTCGGCCCGGAATGTTTTTAATTTACTCTCAGAGTTGGCCTGATTACAAAATGGAATGATATGTTAGGCTGCGGCCTCTAGAAGTAAAGCTGAAAAAGTGTGACACACTGACATTCGCATTTATTATATATATTATCGACGCACACATACAGACAAACGTGTGTACTTATATTATACATATACACACTGACACACACACACACATATGTATAATGAATTCTTCTGTTGGTTTGAACGTGTGGCGGTCAAACAAATTTTGTTTTCCTTTTGTCTTAGTTTACTTCTGATGTCTGTGTCTCTTGTGAGATTTTAGCCAACGATTTACAGACAGATTGGACGAAACAGAATTATTATGCAAAACGGCTGGCATGTTAATTCAGGACTTTGTTTTTGCTCTAAGTTCTTTCAGGTGATCCAGATTAGGGCCATCTCAGCAACATGTGAGGCGCCTATCGGGGCAAATCAATCCAGTGGGCCCGATAGTGTATGTTCATTTGACGGCAAGCCGTAGCATACATAGATCCTAATTGGGCCCGTGCACTTGTGAGGCTTGTGGATGAACTTGCCCTGTGAACCTATGACTTCAGACGGCACTGATCCAGGCTGCTTAAGTCATATTTCTTTGTGCTATACATAGCAAGTTAACCCACATTCATTACGATTCAGTGCAGTTTTTTTCTTTTTTCTGAGGGAGTCTGAGCGTGTTCCTATACCTTACTCATGCTCTCTCTCTCTCTCTCTCTCTCTCTCTCTGTGTTAGTGACAGAGTTGTCATCGTGTGACGAATGATTTGAACTATGACCACGAAATTTGAACAATTTCCATAATGGTAGAGTAACTACATACATTTAAAACACACACACACTCTCACTCTCTCTCTCTTTCTCTCTCTCTCTCTCTCTCTCTCTCTCCCTCTCTCATTGCGGTTACACATATACACTCATTGCGGTTATAATATGTAGTTCTGTTTTGTGTATTAATAGTTGCATATCTATTTATATGATAAATAAATGGCTCGGAAATGGTGTCACGCCTCGCTAACCCGGAAGTGAGTTAGTGACCTGGTCAGTCATCCAACCGATCGAAATACTTTGAATTTGCACAAACCCCTCGATGTCCACTACATATAATAATTCAAAAGAATAGAGCTTTGGTTTTATGTATATATATATATATATATATATATATATATATATATATATACATACATATATATATATATATATATATTCTAACTCGATGTATTAATTTTTTTATTCCGTTTGGCTGATAAAATTCTCCTGATACTGTGGTCTTGAGTCCCAGGAAAGAGAATGGCGAAAGTAAAGAATACGTCCACCCGGTGTTTAGGCTTAGGGGTTTTATTTGGCCGAAAACGGGTGGTGTACATATTCTTTACCTCCGCCAACAGGATTTTTTTTCTTTTTGCGGTTCATAATTGTATTAACTTTAAATTCCTTCCCGTTTTTGAAATTTTTGGTATCTCCGTTCGTCTATTTCCCACGTCCCGCGACTAAAGTCTGTTCATTTTGTTACCAGCCTCATTTCTTCTTCTCACGTGAATTTCACCTGGCTTAGTTATGAGGGTGTTGGACTCGCGACCGCAAGATCGTGGTTTCGATTCCTGGAGCGAGTGATGCCTTGTGTAAAACACTTCATTTCACGTTACTCCAATCCACTCAGCTGGCATAAATGGGTAACCCTACGGCGAACAAGCGTCCCATCCAGATATGGGAGGAATATATACGCCACAAAAATTGGGAGTCTATATGACTCAGGAAGGGTTTCTTTCTTTTTTTTTTTTTAAGAGTCTTTTAATATTTTGTGGTTATCTTCATCATCATCCACCTCTGGACATTGTCTCGAGTACCAGGACTCACAGCGCCGGTTACCCGATCCTCACGGCTTGTAAGTGACCGAGATCACAATACTTCTTCTGGGCGGAATGCCACTCCGTCTCAGAGCTGCTCATTTACAGCTGAGTGGACAGGAGCAACTTGAAATGAAGTGTTTTGCTCAAGAACACACCACGAAGCCCGGTCCGGGAATTGAAACCGCGATCTTACGGTCATGAGTGCTACACCATAACCTCTTTGGGATTCTTTAATAATTTTTCTGAGATAATGATTGGTAAATAGATTGGAAAGTTTAAACAAGAGTTTACCAAACGATGCAACACGAGTTGTCGGCTGCTTACGTTGCTTGCATTCTTTACGTCACTTCGGTTTTGTACCAAAAGTGAAGGTCGACAGGGTCAGCTATTCATAACGAACGTCTCTGACAAGTTAACACTTTCATTGTACACAAAGAAAACAAAACAAGTTACGATATAAACAATACAAGTGTGTATTGTAAATGGTTGAAATGACTCTTTCATGATGTAAATGGTTTTAGTTTCAGCATGTCTCAGATCGAGTCAGATTGTTTTATTTGAATTACTACTGGCGCAGGCGTAGCAGTCTGGTAAGAAACTTGCTTTTCAACCCAGTGGTTCCGGGTTCTGTCCCACTGCGTGGCACATTGAGCGAATGTCTAGTGAGTAAATTTGGAAGACGGAAACTGAAAGACAGTCGTATATATATATGTGTGTGTGTGTGTGTGTGTGTGCGTGTGCGTGCGTGCGTGTCCCTACCACCGCTTGACAACAAGTGTTGGTGTTTTTACGTCCCCGTAACTAGCAGTTCGGCAAAAGAAAAGCGATGGAATAAGTACCCGGCTTTAAAAGAAGTACTTGGGTAGATTCGTTCGACTCAAAATTCAAGGTGATGCCCCAGCATGGCCGCAGTCTAATGACTGAAACAAGTAAACGAAAAAATGCATATCTATATTTTATACAAACTGCGTGCCAGATGTAAGACACTGCTAGGGTGCCCCTTACATCCCAGATAAATTAACAGTTGTATTTCATTACAAAGGCCAAATGGACCAAAACTGTTTCCCACTTAGTTAATACATCTATCCTCATTTATCACTGGTAACGTGTTAAATGAATCAGTGTTAAAACAGAGGATTGAACATATGAGAAAAAGAAGTTTCGTTCCGAGACCACAAATTGTCCTGAGCATAGTGGATGAGGGGAGGGTGCGGTTACGGTCCAAGCAGAATCTGTGACTAATTGTTGTCCCATGTTATCACGGATGACTTCGTGGTAAGCATACTGTGTAACCATGGATCAGTGATGAATGAGTCAGTATTAAACGAGGTCAGTATTTTATTCTCAAGCGATCAGGAATTCGAATATTAGTAATAATGATGATAATAATAATAATATCAATAATAATAATAACAATCCTTTCTACTGAAGACATAGGGCCTGGAATTTGTAGAGAGGGGAATAGTCGATTACATAGACCCAGTATTCAAGTGGTCCTTCTTTTATCGACCTCGAAAGGATAAAAGGCAAAGTCGACCTCGGTGGAATTTGATCGCAGCACGTAAAGACGGACGAAATACCGCGAAGCATTTCGCCCGGGGTCCTTAACGATTCTACTAATAGTGATAATATGAAGGAAAAATAAAAATAAACAAAATCCCGATTCCGTGCCCTTTCCATTCTCCAAGAGTTAGTGCTATTGACGTAAACGGCTCGATTAGCTGCCGAACGAAATACCCATTGTGAATAATGCAGACAGACAGATAGGGAATTCTGGTATAACTCTATAACCTTTTTCTTTAAATTCTAACAATAAGCTTTGTAACAAATGTTTGCCTACCACTTAGTTGTTAGCCATTTTCCAACAAGTACAATTCCGGAGTATATAATTATATAAGTATAATTTAAACCTATCTATCCATCTGTCTGTCTGACTGTATCTCTCTTTTTCTCCCTCTCTCTCTCTTTCCCTCTAACTTTGTGTGTTTGTTTCTGTCTCTCTCACTATATACATTTGTGTGTATGTAATATATTCATGTATACGCACACAGGTGAAAAACAAGGTGGAAAGAATACCACAGCAAGAGAAAAGCAAGGGTTTATTGGAACTGTAAAGACTTCAGAAACTTTTACTCAGTTTCACGCCACTGACCGTCTTGAGAATTTAGAGAGTAATGATACGTGTGTGTAGTAGTAGTAGTAGTAATAGTAGTAGTAGTAGTAGAAATAGAAGCGCTAGATGCACAAAATAACTATTGTATTTGTTGCGGCTCTTGTTCGTATCCCCATTGAACTCTCTCTCTCTGATGCTAATAGAGTTATTACGTAATACGAAGAGTACCAATGTATTAAACACAAACGAGCTTAGGGAAACAACTGAGAGTGACTCGTGACCTGCATTTGAAAACAGACAAATGCAAGTCTATCAAATAGCATACGACATGAGCTCTTGAATTCATTAAAGTTTTCCGCCTCTAAAGTAGAAGCGGAAATCTCGCTGTACGAGTGCACCATTATACGAGTAATTTACTGTAAGAGCCGAGGCTCGTGCGAATTTTTGTCTTGAAGTACGAGCGGAAATCCGCAGTACGAACGAGTTTCATACAAGCGACCGCTAGTCGGCGTTGAGCTCGCACACGCCCTCCCAACAAGTACAGTCTCCGTCCCCTCAGTTAACGTATTTCTCTCGTTGTGGCAGAATCCTTATGTTTTTCCCAGTTTTTGTTTAGTTTTGTCCATTTTTTTGCTATTATTTTATGATAATTGTGTTAGCCGTAGGTCCTAAGAAGGGTTAGTGCAAAGGATTGAAGATAGAATTCCTTAATAAACATGAGCGAGCACTGCGTGTAGTGGACATAGCCCGTCAATACGACCGAAGCACGTCTACGGTGTGCACCATCCGGAAGAAAAAGGGACGAGATCAAGGCCGTTACAACAGCAAAGGGTGTCTCCAAGCTAAGCAACACACATCTGTCCACGAAAGGATGGAAAAATTACTTCTACTGTGGATCAAAGTGAAGCAAATCGCAGGGGATACGCAGACCATCATCTGCGAGAAAGTACGAACGCTATATGGGGGGGATCTCCTGAAGCAGAACCCAGGAACATCGCCGGCGTGAGACACCAGCAGACACAATTAAGGCCAGTCGCGGCTGGTTTGATCATTTCAAGAAGAGGACTGGTATTCATAGCGTCGTCAGGTATGAAGAAGCAGCGAGTTCTGACACGAAGGCAGCTGAAGATTTCGTGTGTGAATTCCGTCAGCTCATCGCAGCCGAGGGGTACATCGCACAACAGGTATTCAACTGTGATGAAACTGGCCTTTTGGGGGGAAAAAATGCACAGAACCTACATAACTGCAGAGAAGAAAATGCCAGGCCACGAGCCGATGAAAGATAGGCTAACTCTCGCCCTTTGTGCCAATGTGAGTGGAGACTTAAAGATTAAGCAGCTCCTTGTCTACCATTCAGAAACCCCTCGAGCGTTCAAGTCCCTCAAAATCCTGAAGGAGAAGCTGCAGATCATGTGGAGGGCAAACGTTAAAGCCTGGGTCACCTGGCAATCCTTCTCCAAGTGGGTCAGCCTTGTCTTCGGACCAGCAGTGAAAAAGTATCTTCGGTAGAATAATCTTCCTCTCAAGGCCCTCCTCATCCTCGACAATGCTCCTGCTAACCCTCCTAACCTCGAAGATGATATCCTGAACAAATTTAAATTTATAAAAGGTCTGTACCTTTCTCGCAACACCACCCCTATCTTGCAGCCCATGGACCAACAGGTGATTTCTAATTTTAAGATATTGTACACTAAACCCCTGTTTCATCGGTGCTTTGAAGTCACCGAAAATACAAATCTAACCCTTTGTGATTTATGGAAGGAGCACAACAACATTGTCAACTACCTGAAAACCATCGATATGGCCTGGCAGGGTGTAACGAGGAGAACGGTGAATTCTGCATGGAGGAAATTGTGGTCTGACTACGTATCCGAAAGAAACTTCGAAGGGTTTGAGTCTGAGACACCTGCAGTCGAGGAGATAGTGTCTCATGGCAAGTTTATGGGCCTCGAGGTTGACGATGGGGACACTAACGATCTCGTCGAGGAACACTCAGAGAAAATGACGACAGATAAACTCCTGCAACATCATAAACCGCAGCATTTGTATGAGATTGGTTCCCCGGAGGAGGACAGTGTAGCAGAGAATGTTATCTCTACGAGTGACGCAAAGGCAGAGTTGGCAAAGTAACAGGATGTTTCTGAATTTGGAGAAAAATATCATCCGGAAAAAGTATCTTCACGTTGTGTAGCTATTTTATTTAATGACACTGCTCCGGCATATTTTCGTAACCTTGTGAAAGGCAGGTAAAAGCAGACTTCTCTTGATATGTTTCTAATGAAACAACCTGAAAGTGTAAAAAGCGAAGTCTGTCCCAAAAGTCTAAATTAAGTGAAGAGAGAGAGAAAACACCAGAAACTGTTCTTCCTGGAGTTTTAATGGAAAGAGATTCTCCTTCCAAACAGTAATCCTCTTCCTCCTCCCTGCTCTATCGTCTTCTTTGTGCACGAATTGTCCCATCTTTAAGGTAAGTCAGTTAATAAAGACAGTTTACATATTTCTTTTGCATTCTCTTTTTTATTGTGATTTTATTTGTAACTGCACCTTTTCTGAAAATAGAAATAATATATTTCTAAATCTCTGAGAGATTTATGCAGTAGCAGCCCGATAAAGTGATAGTATGTTGTCAACTTAATGTGACAGTTCCATGAAAGGGAAGAATGCTACTGTTATTTAGCCCTAGGAAACACCTAGGGTTAAATAGCAGTAGCATTCTTCCCTTTCATGAGACAGTTGCATTAAGTTGACAACATACTATTATGCCTTTTCTGTTTCAAAACTCATAAAAAATTATTTTGGGGGTGGTTTTGGTGGGCTAGAACGGATTAATTATATTTTAGTTAATTTTAATGGGGAAAATTGATTTGTAAAACATGTAAATCGTCAAACGAGCGATGTCATGAAACGAATTAAACTCTTACTGCAAGGTATCACTATCATAATTACTAGGATATGCACAGCTCGGCAATTAGGGTATTCGGCTCAGGATCGTAAAACTGTGGGTTCAAATCCTACCCAGATGTCGTGTTGTGTCCTTCAATAAGACACTTGATTTCATATTGCTCCAGTCTACTCAGCTAAAAATGTGAACCAGCCGAGATAGACAGACAGGAATAGACAGCGCCATGGCAGCTCCCCGCTGTCTGTCAGTCTGTCTCTCACTCTCTCTCCTTTTCTCTCTCCTTCTCTCTGCTTGCTTGCTTGTGACTCATAGGCATCTAAAAGAGTTAACGAAAACTCTGATGCATATTGCCAAGCCACACTCGTTTTACGTGCGACAGCTGGCCCTTTATATTTACCTACAAAATTCTGAATAACATTCGGCTGTTTGCATAATTATTGCGGCTTTTTTTTCAATAAATTTTATTCAACAAATAACAACATTTAACAAAGACATCTTTATAAATGATTATTCCGGAGCATATTCACCATCTACTTCAATTACTGCTTCCCATTTGCTTGGCAGCCGGTCGGAATAATCATTTAAAGATGTTTTTGTTAAAATACGTTGTTAGAGAGACAAGACATAAGAGCTAGCGCAGATGATAAAATGTTTCAATAATTATGCACCAACCTAATATTTAGGAAGTTTTCAAAAGGTAACCGAAACAGGAACTGAATATCTTTATTTTTTGGTGAAATCATAGATGATATTTTTGTAAAAATAAATTGTTCAGCCATCAAAGTATATACATAGAATCATGAAGGTCTTACTCACAGATAAGTCTTTCTAAGTTTGGCACAAGGCCAGCAAGTTTGAGGAAATGTGAATAATCGATTACATCGACCCCAGTGCTCAACTGATACTCATTTTATTGACCACAGCACTCAACCCCCGAACGGATGAGAAGCAAAGTCTACCCCGACAGAGTTTGAACTTAGAGTATTAACTGGAATAAATGCCGCTAAGCATTTTGTCAGCTCGTTGCAGATTATTATAATCTGTCTAATACAGAAACAAGGCCTGAAATTTTGATGGGAAAGGTTAGTAGATTACATCGATCCCAATGCTCAAGTTCCACTTATTTTATTGACCCTAAAGGGATGAAAGTCGACTACGGTGGAATTTGAACTCAGAACGTAAAGTGTCTGACGAAATGTCATTAAGCATATTGTTCGACGCATTAACTATTCTGGCAGCTCGTCGCAGACAATATTAATAGTTTTCTATTTTTATTTTTAAAAGAAATTCTGTAAAAATTCTTAATTTAATAATTAGATTAATTTTGATGAATTTTGAAGAAAAAGAAAAAATAGAAAACAGAAAAATAATCTTAATTATATATGTCAGAGAGAGGTGGGGGTCGACTGCAAAGTAAGAAAGTAAGCTCTGGTTGAAACTTGAACCGGCAAAACCGCCACCATGACCAATACTACCTCTATCACGACCACCACTTATGACTAAATGATGATTAATCTTTTTATGTTTAATCTTTTAATCTTAGTCGCCTGAATGATTGCACACACAGAGCGATTTTATTTTCATGGTGCGTGGAATTTTAATGAATTAAAAATGTTAGTGTTGTTGTTGTTGTGTTGGTAGAGGGGTCGGTTTCACTGTATTAAAATTGTCAGCTCGCACATGGCTGCAGGTTCTTTATGCAGACGGCAACCCTGGAAGATTTTCCAATGTGTGCGTACACAAGGACACAATCGTATGTGTGTGTGACATTAGAATGATGTCTGCCTTTGTTATCAGAAATGATTCTGACCTAAATATTAATATTCTTTCTACAAATGAACACACACACACACACACACACACACACACACACACACACACACACACACACTAGACAAGATCCAGAATAATGTCATAAAATTATCATAATGACATCATCATCATCATCATCAGAAACAACACAAGCGTAAAACTGCGAAAACCCCAGTAAGCACCGACTCATTCGCATGTAGACACACACACACACATACGCAGTAACTTACTCTCCCCCCCCCCCACGCAACGTCTCGACCTTGTCACACAGTCGTAATAACAAGAACAATAATAACAAAATCACACAACTACTTAAAATGTAAACCCCTGACCTTCACCTTCCTCCTCGAAACACAACCTCCCCCCCTCCATAGCCCCTCTTCCCATAACTTTTCTTTCCAGTCACATGATCCCATGATCCCTCTTTTGTTCTCTCGATCTGATCCTTATTCTTTCAATTTGTTGGCATTCCGCACCAACTCAACTGCCCCGCCAAATATATTTCAAAACTATTAATTATATTTGCGATAACAAAGACATACTAACAAATTATTATTAATAATAACAACAACAACAACAACAGTAATAGTAATGATTTCTTCTATCAGCCACAGGAGCATGGTAGTGGGGGGGGGGGAGCATCACATGGACAGACAACGATTTGGGTGAGAATTTACATAAAAGGCTGGGGAGAAAGAAATGGAAAAGACAATGAAATACGATAAAATTATACACTGTATACAAAAGTATGTGATAGCATGAATGATGCAGGCCCCTTGATACAAAAGAAACTCCAAACAGCGTCAATTAAGGAACCCCACATTCCCAAGATTACCCTGACCACAAAAAGTACGAGTCCTCTCTCCTACTCACCAATTTATTGACGCATACTTTCCACCCTAACCATTTTTGCGACACTCGCTCATCTTTTCACAAATTCACTGGTCCGTAGCACTTCTATCTCCACCCTCACTTTCCTTTCTAAGTGGAACTTCTAAAAGGTCAATGCAGGCTTGACCGAAGAGGAAGGTGTCTTTCTTCCTTGTCCACCACACAGCCTCTTTCGCCATAGCCATTAGACAGAGGAAAATCGCCTACCCCGTCCAGTTAAAGGTGGGTCATGGGGCGATCTTCACAGTGGGTTCGACCGATAGTCGGATTCGTCTCCCACGCGATAACAGCT
>NC_142953.1:29611249-29625738 GCF_046866305.1 Octopus bimaculoides
CACACACAAAGGCATGAATGTTTATGAACGTATGTGTGTGTGTGTGTGTGACGTAAGTGGTATGTACGTGTCTTTAAGAGTTTATATATATATATATATATATATATATATATATATATGTATGTATATATGTATGTATGTATATATATATATGTATGTTCGCAGACATGAACACATCTAATATGTAAATGTGTGTGTGCGTACATACAGGAAACTTTACTTGAATATATCAGGATATGTCAAGTGTATTGATATATTTTGACATTGCTTATGCACACATTGTATACAGAATCACCCACCGGATATTCATTTATACATACATGTATATTCGTCTGTCTATCCCTTTCTCCGTTCCTTGAAGGAATCGACTGAGGTCTGGCCAAGAGCGAAATTGGCCATGCCAGGTCTAAAACTGCCCATGACAAGCATTTTACGGTTTATGGTGCTCCATCAAGGTACTGAGAATCCACTGCCGAGAGGCCAAGTCTAGCGTAGTTGAAGTTTCCAAATTTTCATATGGCGACACTTTGGCGCATCACCGATAATCTTTAGCTTGTCTTTTGGAAATTAAATCGAATCTGACCAACTTGTTCGAATGTATTTACGTTTAAAGTAATATTAGTTTCAAATTTTGGCACAAACCCAGCAGTTTTGGTAGGGAGGGATATCGATCGTAGTGCTCAACTTGTACTTATTTTTGTCGACTCCGAAATGATGAAAGGCAAAGTCGAACCTTGAACTCAAAACGTAACAACGGACGAAATGCTACTAAGCACTTTTCCCAGCGTGCTAACGATTCTACCAGCTCACCGCTTTACGTGTATTATCCATATTAAGAGATCTCCGAGTGAAATGCTTAGCGGTATTTCGTCTGTCTTTACGTTCTGAGTTCAAATTCTGCCGAGATCGACGTTGCCTTTCATCCTTTCGTGGTCAATAAATTAAGTACCACTTGCGTGCTGAGGTCGACTTAATCGACTGGCCCTCTGCCCAAGAATTTCGCGCCTTGTGCCTGGAGTAGAAAGCAATATTAAGAGATCTAAAAACTCCGGAAGTAATTTCACACGTGACTGATGACATGTGATGTGATATCTAATTGGTCATTTATTAATTTCGGTATCGCTAATAAAACTAAATTTGTTCCTAAAATGTTCATATTTTTTTTAATGTTTGTTAATAATGTGAAATGTCTGTAAACTCCACTCTGGATAGTCAACATATTTGTGATGTTGCACTCATCGAAACGCTGCATCGAAGACCCAAAGAGAGAAGAAGAAGGGAGAGAGGAAGACAAAGAGAAAGACCGTATGCAGTCTGTTCTCTCGACCGGCTAGAAATAAGAGCTAAATTTCTCTTAAACCAGTTCTTTATGTCCTGAGTTCAACTCCCATCGAAGTTGACTTTGCCTTTTATTGTTTCGGGGTCGATAAAAGAAGTGCCAGTTGAGTACTGGGATCGATATAATCTATAAGCCTATCGTAGAAAAAACATTATTGACTATTATTGTATAAGGTAACGAAATAGCAGGATCGGTAGCGTGCCGAACAAAATGCTTAGCGACATTTCTTCCAGTTCTTAGTTCAAATCCCGCCCAGGTCAAATTTGTCTCATATCCTTTCGGGTCGATAAAATAAAGTACCAGTCAAGTACTGGAATTTATATAATCGACTATCCCGCTTTCCAAATTCCAGGTGCCGGGCCTTTAGTTGAAACAAAAGGCACCGAAATGGAAGAACCCTCAGTTGGTTTGTTTATGTCAAAGTAACTTAGCGACGGAACAAAAGAAAAAAAAAAGCGATACAAGTACTAGACTTAGAAAAATAATTACTGGGGTCGATTCAAGGCTGCATGCTTCAGCATGGTCGCAGTCTAATGACTGAAGCAAGTAAGAGATAAGAGTCATAAGCCTCTAGTACATACATACACACACACACACACACACACGTGCGTGTGCGTATATATAGGTGTGTGTATGTATATGCATGCCTACATATATGTGTGTGTATGTGTGTGTATGCATATACATACATACTCATACCTACTTGTGTACGTTATCATCGTATGTACACATATAAATGTATATTTGTAAACGCGTGTGTGTGTATATGTGTGCGTGTGTGTGTGTATGTGTGTGTGCGCGCGCGCGTGCTTATGTATTCATTGCAAGTATTTGAGTGAAGCACTGTCTTGGAGTTGTACCAATTCCAGTAGATAGAACCGTTATCTCCGCATAGTATCGCCATTATCCTACAAAAGGAGAATCGTATATAACTTCTTCTCCACCATTCGACATTAAGACAACAACAACAACAACAATCTCATCCAAATGGATAAACAAAAACATTCGCACAAACAGATTCTTCTACCTTCCAATTCCGTTGTTGTTGTTGCTGTTGTTATTATTATTATTTGGCTTCTCATCCGTGTGTGGGTTGATTACCCTTTGTAATGTGATTGTATGTATGTGTGGGTGTTTGTGTGTGTGAATATATGTCTGTGTAAATAAATGTATATTTGTATATATACACACAGAGATATATATGTATATAATTTGCTCTATGTACTTCATCTATATTTAGTTACATCCACATTATATACGTTTTTCAATATACATGTGACTAAATGTACATGCATATATACACACACACTCACACATATTTGTGTGAGTTGTGTGTATATGTATGTATATCTATCCATATGTGTGTGTGTGTGTCTCTCTCTCTTTCTCTTTCTCTCTCTCTCTCTCTCTTTCTCTCTCTCTCTTTCTCTCTCTCTCTTTCTCTCTCTCTCTTTCTCTCTCTCTTTCTCTCTATCTCTTTCTCTCTATCTCTCTCTCTCTCTCTCTCTCTCTCTCTGTATGTATGTATGTATGTATGTATGTATGTATGTATGTATGTATGTATATATATATATATATATAATACTTTTAAAATGAGAATGGAGAATTATACATCCTCAAAAACTTGTATATTGCATTATTATATACAATGCGTTCACTTATTTACAATACATTCAGTCTGTCATTTGTTTCTAACGCATGGATAACCTTAGATGTGCCATTTAATAGTGTCCTGCTCGTTCAATTGCATTACAACTTCATCTAGAGTAGTGGTTCCCAAACTGTTTCGGGCTACCGCCCCCTTTGACATCCAGGTCACATTCGTATCGCCCCCCCCCCCCCAACTAACCATCACAAACATAGACCTTTTTCTGTACCAAATTCAAAGCAACTATATTTCCCAAATAAAACCTAACCTAATGAATCCATCATTTTGTTATTTTTACATGAATAGCCACGCCATTATCGCCCCAATTTTTCATGAATCACTTCTCTATTATCACCCCACTTCTCTTCAACGCTCCCTTGGAACTTTCCATCGCTCCCAAGAGGGCAATACCGTCCACTTTTGGAACGTCTGATCTTTAGAATACGTACCTATGCAGCTTTATTCAAGGCGTTACCATTCGGGTTTTAGAGGCGAGTTGAAGAGTTCAGTGCTTGACAGTCTTGTTCCAAGTATAGCTTAGGTGGAGTAGATACGTGTCCTTGGTGAAGAAGGTGTGTATATATATATATATATATATATGTATATATATATATATATATTTATATATATATATATATATATATATTTATATATATTTATATATATATATATATATATATATATTTATATATATTTATATATATATATATATATATATATATTTATATATATATATATATATATATATATATATTTATATATATATATATATATATATATTTATATATATATTTATATATATATATATATATTTATATATATATTTATATATATATATTTATATATATATTTATATATATATATTTATATATATATTTATATATATATATATATATTTATATATATATTTATATATATATATATATATATATATATATTTATATATATATATATATATATATATATATATATATTTATATATATATATATATTTATATATATATATATATATATATATATATATATATATTTATATATATATATATATATATATATATATATATATATTTATATATATATATATGTATGTCAATGAAAACTGTATGAATGAAATATATGGGATGGATGGGAATATACTTCGAAGGTTAATAAAACAAAGTAACATTAAGTACTGGGGTTGAATGATATTCACTGACCGTTTACCCAAACTCATGACGCGCGCACGCACACACACACATCACGTATAAGAGGGCAAGTTTTAAAAATGCATTAGTTTCAACTGTTACGCGGACCCTCCCCTTCTCTCTCTCTCTCTCTCTCTCTCTACTTCTCTGTTTCTCTTTTTATACACACACACATACATACACACTCACATATACACATTTTCTATGTATTCTCCCGCAATAGTTTTGTTTTTGTTACCATTCCATTCTAAAATATTATTGCAAGCATCGACCCTTATTAATAGTTGGTGTCTGATAAATATTATTTTAACTTCTGCAAGAAAATATCTCCTTAACACAATACGCAAATAGTAATAATAGTAGTAATAATAATAATAATACATTGAAGGCCAAAAGAAGAATAGAAAGAAAGTGAGAGTAATGGGGAAGGGATTATAAAGGGGGTTTTCGAGATTTTCTGATGTTTAGTTTGGATGTTTTTCATTTTCTGTTTTTTTCGCATTAAACATTCTTCAAATATCCGAAAGGAAAGCACGCACACGTACATACACAGACATACACGTACACTATTAAACACTCACATAAAGTCAGACACGTGCATAAATTCACATGCAGACATACATACATACATAGAAAAGAGAAACTGTGTATAGTTGTGGAAATCAGCTGCTCAGCGGATGTTAACATAAAGCTAAAGGTCAACGAAAAAGAAAATATCTTTGCGAACTATTGAGGAATCTATAGCTACTCTATCCAGATTACAAGTTCAGGTTTATACCTGTAATTATTGGAATACTGGGATATGTAACACACTACCTAAATACCAATCTTGAGAAATTAGGGTTCTCAAAACCAGAACAGAAAAAGCCGATTCGAAGACTACAAATCCAAGTCATTACTAGAACTGTAAAAATCAGTTAAACTTACCAGAAGTTTATGAATTAAGTATTTATGAACTTGTCTCGACATGTAACTATATGCATAAGAATACATACGTAAAACAAAACCTATAAACCTGCACATATACATACATACATACAAATATACTCTGTTGATGTTGAAATTCCAATGAGGGAACCTTGGATCTAGGTTAGAAACCGGTTCTTTCTCTATTGGCAAGAAATCTTGAAATAAAACTGAATAATGACATACATACATACATACATACATACATACAAATATACCTACTTACCTACCTACCTACCTACCTACCTATGTACATACATACATACATACATACTTATTAGGCTGGAAAGAAAGTACTGATATGTTTCAAGATGAGAAAGAAATGAATGGTTCTTTGGTCTTAATTGATATATTTTATCAAAGCATTGTATTTCCTCTCATTTTTTTATAGCATAATCCTATCTCTTTGGCAAACTGTTCGTCCTTCGAGTATAAAATTCTTCAGGTTTCGAAGCAAAGAAATACTCCATATCATTTTTAACCTCTTCACTATTAATGAACTGTTTTCCCTCAAAATAAGGGTGCAATGATCATAAAAGATGATAGTCAGATGGATCAAAGTCAGGAGGGTAAGGAGGTTGTATTAAGATTCCCCTGTTTGATGCCATATTCTATTCCCGAGTGGCTTGAGAAATATGTGGTCTTGCATTATCATGTATGATCAACACCCTTTTACGATTGTCCACTGAAGGACACTATTTCTGCAAATTTTTGTGTCATGCTACCACCAATTGATAACCTTCCGCATTAGCTGCTTAGTTTTGGTTTAACACACGACACCCTTCATGTTCCATCAAACTATTTTCGGGTGTAGTCCTGGTTTGAAGATGGATTCTCCTCTTTCATTGGGTGCTAACCGTTATCATTTTCATTGGGAATGATTATAGAAAACCCACATTTCATCACTTATGATCATTCTACTCAGGTAAAGTTCGGTAGGATGTGTATTCTTCAATGACAAGCAGAGAGCAATTCTTTGACTAAGTTAAGCAGCAGTCTGATGGTGAGGAACCAACTAACCAAGTTTAAACACTTTTCCTACTTCATGTGTCTTAAATTGAACCATTTTTGCTAATGCTCGTGCAATTTGCTTTGGATTTTCCTCAATTGTGGTTTTTAGAAGCTCGATATTGGAAGAATTTGCTTGTCCAGATCTAGGGGAATCTAACCAAAACAAAATACATGACCGAAACTGGTCAGACCATAGTTAGCCTCTCTGGACACTCAGAGCGTTATTTTCATAGACAGAACGAATATTTCTTGTTGCTTCCATTGCTGAAGCACCTCTTTTGAATTCAAAGAGTATGCAGCATCTGATATGTGTTTGATCTAAATTTATTCGAAAGGGTAAAAAGTTGGTACGAATATAAACAAATTTCTGGCCTTGTGCCTATAGCAGAAAGGATTATTACTGGGAGTGACAAGATCGTTATGGAAAATGCTTTGTGGCACTGAGTATGGAGTTTTTCGTTCTGAGTTCAAATTACGCCTACGTTAACAATACTTTTCGTCCGTCCGGTGTCCATAAAATATAGCACTAGTTGAGAAATGAAGTCGATATTATCGACTGACCCCTTCCCTAAAAACTGCTGTCTCTGTTCCTAAATCAAAAGCTATTATATATATATTAAGGATATCGCGAAATGTCTGCTTGAAGGCCCAACCTTCCGAGTTCTTTTACAGGGTTTAGAAAAACTGAAGGACCGCTGCAATAAGTGTTTGAATCTGAGAGGGAATATGTTTAACAAAATAATCATTAACTGATCTTCCTGTGTTTTCTTTTATTCAAAACTAGGAACTTTTCAGCACTCCCTCGTATATATATATGCATATAAACATACGCATATAAATAGCCTTTCTACTAAAGAGACAAGGCCTGAAATTTGGGTGGGGAGGGGACTAGTTGATTACATCAACCCCAGTGTTTCACTGGTACTTAATTTATCGAACCCGAAAGGATGAACGGCAAAGTTGACCTCGGCGGAATTTGAACTCAGAACGTAAAGACGGACGAAATGCCGCTAAGCACATTTCCCGGTGAGCTAACGATTCAGCCAGCTCATCACATTATTCACGCATATAAATATACACACGCATCTAGATATATACTTAGGTGCGTCTGTGTGGACACACACATGCATACACTTATAGGTGTGTATATATATATATATGTGTATATATATATATATGTATATATATATATATATATATATATATATACACACACACACACACATGTATGTGTGTGCTTTTGTTTATTAAGGTGTGTCACTATAGATATGAGAATGTATTTTTAGTGTAGATTTGTTTTTTTGTTTTTCCCCCTATTGATTTCTCGTTCAAACACACTCCCTGTCACACATTTGGGTTGAGGGGCTAAGGTAAACAGATTGTTGCGCATTCCATCATATCGATTCCCAATACTTCAATGCTAGCCTACGTATTTTATCAAAACCAGGAAGGAATCGCGTGGAGTAAGTTCACGCTACCGATGTTGAAACTCGCAACGTCAAAGGCCACAATTAAATGCCTTTCGTAGGCAATTTTGTCCATGCTCCAGCGATTGCATTAATTAACGACCGGTGTCTGTTATTGTTTTATTTTAATGAGTTTAACATAAAAGTTCTTCTTGATAAGATTTTTGTTCATGTCGTTATTATAGCTACTGTATGTATGTATGTGGGGACACACACCGTATGGCTGTATAGTATATATTCTTCAGTGTGTTATATCAAACGCTATATTTCTCTTCATTTTTATCATTTATTTGAATTTCAATTACTGACAGTGATGAATATTTATTACATACATGTATAATAAGTCTATTATGGAAACATGTGTACAATGGTTATTTCAATAAATTCTTTTAAGTTGTAAATATTTCATGTATATATACATATATATGTGTGTATGTGTATATGTAGATGTTTGCTTTTATGTCAAGTTACCTATATGGAAGATTACGTATCTATCTATTATCTATCTCTGTCTATCTATCTCTGTCTATCTATCTCTGTCTATCTATCTCTGTCTATCTATCTCTGTCTATCTATCTCTGTCTATCTATCTCTACGTATCTATCTATCTATCTATCTATCTATCTATCTATCTGTATGTGCGTAAGTGTTCATCTGTCATTTTATCTATCGGTTTGTCTGTCTGTCTACATATATTGTTGAATCTAGCTGTCTATATAATTCTCACACACTCTTTCTCCCTTTCTCTCTGTGCGCGCACAATGTTTGTTTTCATTTCAAGTTATATATAAAAACAATTTAATATTCACCTAAAGGATTATAATATATCTATATAATATATATACACACACTAGTGATAAGGAGAAATTTTAGAATTTAGATAAGACCACCCACGCCCATTTACACCGTTTTACACCGTTTAAGATAAAGTCCGTCTGTCCACCCTGCCAAATTATAATTTCCATTCATTCTATTCATTCTAAAATCGTTTTAGATAAAGAAACATCCTGCTATCCACCCCATTTATTCAAAACAATTTTCGTTGAAGCTACTTTGGAACTGATAAAGAAAAAAAAGAGCAAACAAAAGAAACAAATCTTGTATTTGGTTATTGACTAAATAGTGTAAAAAAGAAATAAGAAACGGAGAATGTTGTCTGTGTTAATACAAAAAACACACACCACATTCATCCATATATATATATATATATATATACACACATGCATATATGTATGTATGTGTGTGTATGTAAATGTATGCATGAATGCATGTACGTACGTATGTATCTTATCTAACCATCTCTCTAGGACCTATCTGTCTTTCAAAATATTTATCTGTCCATGAAACTAAATATCTGTCTTTGCACTTGTGTGTGTGTAATGAAAATATGGCAAGTGTTTTGTTTACAGTAGTTTATATGTTTGTATGTACGTATCTATCTTTTTGAATACGTATCTGTGCATATATATATCGGGGTGTGTGTGTGTGTGTGTGTGTGTGTGTGTGTGCTTGTGCTTGTATCTGCCTGTTTATCTATCTATCTACCTATCTATCTATCTACCTATCTATCTATCTACCTATCTATCTATCTACCTATCTATCTATCTACCTATCAATTTGTGTATATGTGTATGTAGGATATATCTTTTCCCTTTGGTCAGTGATCCACCCACACGTTCCAGTTTACTCCTTGCACATGGATAAAAATATATACATCATCATCATCACAACAACTCGTTCTATGCTTCGTTTCGTGTTGCCAATGCAAGACACGCCCGAAATCTTAGACAAGATTCTTAATGAAAGGCTCAAGCATAAGCACACACACACACACACACACACACACACACACACACACACACACACACACACACACACGTACCGAAGTGCTGAAGAAGATCCTTCAGATTATATTGCAGGGTGCGCGTGCGAACACACACTTGCACTCCCACATACACACTCACACATGTACACAGACACATACACACATATCACAGTGCTCAATACGATCTTCCAGAAAGTCTTTGCATAGTTTGTGTGTGCGTGTGTCAACACACACACACATACTACACACATTTATACACCCGAACAGAGAAATGTAAGTACGCTCACTTATTCACGCACATACACATTCAGATATATACGCTGAGTCAAAAACCATCTATTTCTGTTTATTTCTGTTTATTTATCTCAGTGTCTACAGATGAATCTTATCTCTTCAACTATTTTCTTATAACAATCTACCAAATATAATCTCATATACACACAAATGTGTGTCTGTACGTATATATATATATATATATATATATATATATATATATATATATATATATATGCATATACAGACGTACAAGCTTACACACACGTACAGACACGTATGCACAAACACTCACACGTATACACATATGTGTGTGTGTATATATATATATATAATGTATGTATATTCATTATATACATATACGCCTCTATATATACACGCACATGCATATACATATATATTTATATATATATTGGCATATATGTACATACATATATATATATATACATATATATGTATGCATATATACATATGTACGTACGTATACATATAGATATATATACTTATGCATACATGTATTTACATAATGCACGCAATATATACGCATATATACACGTGTATATGTATGTGTATATATGTACCAATATATATGCATGCATACGTACATAATCTATCCATATACACATATACAGCTATATATGTATATATATATATGTATATATATATATGTATATATATATATGTATATATATATATGTATATATATATATGTATATATGTATATATATATGTATATATATTATATGTATATATATATGTATATATATATGTATATATATATGTATATATATATGTATATATATATGTATATATATATATATGTATATATATATATATGTATATATATATGTATATATATATATATATATATGTATATATATATGTATATATATATATGTATATATATATATATATGTATATATATATATGTATATATATATATATGTATATATATATATATATGTATATATATATATATATGTATATATATATATATATGTATATATATATATATGTATATATATATATGTATATATATATATGTATATATATATATATATGTATATATATATATATGTATATATATATATATGTATATATATATATATATGTATATATATATATATGTATATATATATGTATATATATATATATATGTATATATATATATATGTATATATATATATGTATATATATATATATATATATATATGTATATATATATATATATATATATATATATATATATATATATATATATATATATATATATATATATATATAGACACGCGTATCTATATATTTGTGTGTGTGTGTGTAAAACACTTCTCTTCACATGTACATATGTATGCAGGTGTTTCTATCCACCGGTTCCACCCAGTGGACTGTGGCCAACATCAAAATATTATATTTAATAAAACAGTTTTATCTCTCAGTATTAAATATTTCCTTTATCTGAAATCATATTTTGGCCGCCATTTTATTATTTTTGGTAGTTTTCGTGAAAGCCTGAATAATCGGTTTGATATTTAAATTTGATTCCACATTAAAGTTAATCTGTCTATCTGTCTACGTATGTATGTGTGTGTGTGTGTGTGTGTATGTATGTATCTATCTAGCTAGCTATGTGTCTGTCTGTCCTGTGTATCATTCTGTCTATCTATCTATCTGTCTGTCTGTCTGTGTTTCTGTATATCGTTCTATCCATCTGTCTGTATGTCTTTCTACCTGCTTTTATACCTATCTTCCTGACTGTTTTTTTCTATTTACCTTCTCCCTCCTCTCTCATTGTCTCTATTTGTTTATCTATCTGTATGTCTGTCTCTCAATCTATCTTGTCTGTCTGATTGTCATGTATGTAAGTTTATCTTTTTTTCTTTTAAGATAAACTATAGATATTCTATAGAATTCTGAGCCAACACACACACACACACACACACACACACACACACACGCACACACACATTTGTGTATAGGACGAGCTCTTTAGTGTCCGTCAACCAAATCTGCTCACAGGGCTTTGGTCGGCCCTGGTGTATAGTAGAACACACTCGCCCAAGTTACTACGCCGTGAGACTGAATCGGGAACCATGTGGTGGGTAAACCATGCCTGCGTATGTCGGTGTTTGTCTGCCTGTCTGTGTGTGCACATACATGCAACACACATGTGTTGCGTGTGTGTTTGTGTACAGCAATCCTTCGACTATCGCAGGTGTTACGCACCAAAACCCCCCGCGGCAGGTGAAAATCCGCGAAGTAGAAACAGTACTGCACGGCATATTTTATTTTTATAATTTGTATTTATTTTATTATAAATGCGCATCAACACCACAAGGAATCGACGTAAGTTTAAATAATAAAACCGCGATAGGTGAATCGCGATATAGTGAGCGATTACTCTGTGTATGTGTGTGTGTGTGTGTGTGTGTGTGTATGTATGCAAACCATTCATATAAAAACCGATGTTATATTGTCCGATTCCTTTTTATTAGTTTCTTTAACGAAAGGGCAGTGCCCGTAGCTTCTACAGGTCCTTCGTCCTCGGCGACGTGGACCGCTTTAATGTTACTCATGAACAATTTCAAATTAACAGCTGCAAGGAACAAACGAAAGAGAAAAAACAAAGTATTCCTGTGGAGAATTCCAGTCGGGATTCCAACGGAGGAATGACTGGACATTGGAACTAATGCAAACGAGGTTGGGCTCGAACATCTATCGATCATCGGTCGGAACATCAAATGCGTGACATCGTCCAATCAGTCATGGGGCCTTTCGAAAATGATCAAAATTCCCCAACGGGAAAGTCCTCCAGAGGAGACTGTTCTGATAGTCATCATCGATATCCAAAGACGCGACTTGAAACATTCCAACTAACAAATGACCATCTCCGCTCTACCATTGGCCTAAGATTTTAAACTTCTGACGAAATGCGGAAAGACGTTTTGTACAAAACGGGAGCGACTATGTTCGTCGTCGCCGTCGTCGTCGTTGTTGTTGTTCTGGATTTTCTGTAAATGTATCACCGACAACACGTAAGCTGTTTTGAAGTGGCTGTTTGTTGCAGGCAGGGCCTCTGTTCATATCCAGCAGACGAGGTTGACGAAGGAGAACAACAACAACAACAACAGCAGCAACAAATAAACAGGATAAATAAATTAAAATCAGCAAAAAATACAATGGCACGAGCAGAAAGCTTTCTCAGAACAACAGCAATAAGGATTGGAGAGAGAGAGAGAGTAGAGCGAGCAAGCGTTTGAATGGTGTATGACCACACACACACACACACACACACACACACACACACACACACACACACATTACTTTGTATGAATGTATACCACTAAGTTACAGAGACGTATACAAACCAACACTGGTTATAACCGGCGTGTGGGAGAGAACCACAGACACACACAAACTTGTAAATATGTATATATACACGACAGGCTTCTTTCAGTTTTCGTCGACCAAATCTTCTTACAAGCCTATAATAGGAGATAGCAACCCAAGGTGCCATGCCATGCAGTGGGACTGAACCCGACAACTATTTGTTTGGGAAGCAAGCTTCTTACCACAGCCATACCTGCTCCTATGAAAAACCAAATTGATATATAATATATATATATATATATACACACACACACACACACACACACACACACACACACACACACACACACACACACACACACACACACACACACACACACACACACACACACAATCAACATATAATTTTAATTTATATACGCATATATATAAATTAAAACAATTAAAAATGTGAATAAAAAAAGGCAACAAAAATGTAACGTTAAATAGAATAAAATAAAAAAGAAAACAGGTTAACAATCGAACAAAGACAAATATATAAACATATTAGCTATAAAAAAAGACAGCAAAAAGAGGAACAACAACAACACCAACGACAGCATCAACGCTAACGAAAATCAAACTCTCAGCATCCCAAACTATGATAGGCGAGCATCATCATCATCGTCATTATTATTAAGCTGTGGTGGAGCAGAAGGAGAGGGAAGTTGGGGGTGGGGAGAACAAGTGATGTGGAAGGGGTGGGTAGGGCGGTGGCTTCGTGATCGGATCTTAGTGGGAAAATCTAAAGTAAGTATTGAGGACTTATGCCATTCCCTGTGGCGCTGCAATACGAAAAAAATCCTTTTAACCAGACGCCAAAAGCTAGTCAACTGTGTTTCCTTGGCAATAATAATAATAATAATAATAATAATAATGACAACGATAATGATAATAAAATAAATTATTATTATTATTATAAAAATAATAACTATAATAATGACGGTAAATAAATAAATATATCGTGATGATGATGGGATTATGGTGGTGGTGGTGATGATGAGGATGATGATGATAGTAGCGGGGATGATGATGTTTCCGATGTTGGTGGTGGTTGGTGTCGACTCCGATGATAATAATAATAATAATGGTGGTGGTGTGGTGGTTGCGGCGATGATTGTTTTAGTGGCGGTGGCGATGAGGACGATGATGATGGTGCTGGTGCAACTTCACCATTGTCTTCATTTCTCTCATCGCAGCAACAGCAGCAGCAGTTTATATGGCGATGTGTTCAATGTTAAATCAAGGGAGAAAGTTAAACGAAGGAAATTTATAAAGACGTCCATGTGTGTGTGTGTGTGTGTGTGTGTGTGTGTGTCAGTGTGTGTTAGCACGCAAGAACTCGTTTCAAGTGTTTGTTTACATATTTGTGTTTAATATCTAAAATGTGTTTATGTGGTTTGTTACATAC